>NC_061107.1:84977938-84990438 GCF_015104395.2 Macrobrachium nipponense | reverse complement strand
ATATATATATATACACATATACATATATATAAATATATATATATATATATATATATATATATATATATATATTATATATATATATATATATATATAATATGTATATATATATATATATATGTATATATAATATATGTATATATATATGTATATATATATGTTATAGTATATATATTATATATATATATATATATATATATATATATATATATATATATATATATTATATATATATATATATATATATATATATATATATATATATATATATATATATATATATATATATATATATATATATATATATATATATATATATATATAATATATATATATATATATATATATATATATATATATATATATATATATATATATATATATATATATATATATATATATATATATATATATATACAGTACTACCTCAAGATACGAAATTAATCCGTTCCGAGGCACCCTTTGTATCATGAGGTTTTCGTATCTTGGACCACATTTTACATGTAAAATGGCTAATCCGTTCCAAGCCCTCCAAAAACACCCCAGTAAATTATATTTCCAGGCCTAAAACACATGTTCTAGGGTTACGGCGCCGATCCGACGGAAGAAATATGACTCCAAAAAGGCAAAATACTGTACATACTTGAGTAATATTCAACTGCATGTAATGTTCAACCCCATTTTTACTGCATATATTAGGACTTTAGCATATGTCCCTTAGCAATAAGCCTAGCCTATGTTAGCGGTTGCTACTGTAGCCTAGTCTATGATTCTGACATCTAAACCTATGAGCTAAAAGCTTAGAATATGCCAATAAAATGTATAAATAATCAGTATGTACTCATTTCAAATAATTATTAATTAATCATTAACTATAATACACAAACAAACAAACCTTCCAATCGATTGTTTGTTTACATTCAGCTCTTACCCGTCTTACGAGTACCGAACGAACGCCAAGCAATCATTTTTCCTAGCACACAGTAAGCCATAAATTTTCATTAGTATCTCTCTTCAACTAATGAAACTATCAAACTGTATAATAACCATTCATTCTATTCTTTATTCTATCTTTACCTAATGGAGATACCGAGTTACTGACAGCTATAATGAAACATACGTATACGTAACGTAATGTTAAAACAGAAGAAGAATTCTAAAAAATACGTATTTGTTGGCAGTCTGATTTATTTTATATTTTATGATATCTAATTCACAATTTTTTTATTAAATGTACTGCATGTACTCATTTCAAATAATTATTAAGTAACCATTAACTATAATAAACAAACAAAAAAAAAACTTCCAAACATCTGTTTACATCCAGCATTTATGAGTATCGAACGATCGCCAAGCAATCACTTTACACAGTAAGCCATAAATTTTTATTATCTCTCTTCAACTACTGAAACTAACCAAACATATAAATAACCATTCATTTCTATTCTTTATTCTATCTTTACCTAAATGTTTTTTTTTTTTTTTTTATTAAATGTATTGCATGAATAAGTTTTTCAATTTACAGCATCCTTTTACCAATAGAATACTTAAAGCACAAGGGGTAGACGCTGACCAATAGGAGAGCAGGACCTTATGGGGTGACTAGCATCAGGAACCAATGGGGAGAGTGGAAGGATGGTGGCGAGTTTACTCAGTTGGTGGCGTGGGAGTTTTAAAATTGTTCTCGGTGGTCCGGGCGAATCTCGGGACTTTACAGCAACAACCTTTTGTATCTTGAAAACTTTTCGTATGTAGAGCTGTAAAATTTTTCGTATTTGCTTTCGTATCTCGAGTTTTTCGTAAGTTGAGGCCTTTCGTATTTGAGGTACCACTGTCTGAGTATTATGTTGTATGATTATGTATGTTGTATATCTCTATTATATATATATATATGTATATATATATATGTATATATGTATATATATATATATATATCTGTGTATATATATATATATATATATGTATACATATATAATATATATATATATGTATATATAATATATATATATGTATATATCTATATTATATTATATGTATGTATGTATGTATGTATGATATGGTATGTATGTATGTTATGTATGTATGTTATGTATATATATATTATAGTATATATATACACATGAAAAATAAGAGGCGGGGTGTAGATCCTGACCAGTTTCAACTTTATTTCCAAGCCATTGACGAAGGACTGATACATGGCATTAGAAGTCACAAATATATATACTACAGAGACAGTACTGATGAACACACAACCATTTGAGACTGCAGATCCACCCAATAATGGCTACCTAGTTTTTGTTCTTGATAAATAAACTAAATAGTGTACATGTTAATAGTGAATGGAAGCTTATAAGCTTTGTTGTAGTATCCCTATTCACAAAGGTACCAACTGATGATCTACTGGAGTTTTTATCTGAATCATTAGAAAACACGCAGCTGGATATCCCCTTTTCTAAAAGCACGTTAACTGAACTGATTAAAAAATGTGTAAAAGAATGTAAATTTGAATTTAATGGAAAATTTTACTCACAAAATTTTGGTATTGCAGTGGAAAACCCTCTGTCCCCAGCGCTAAGTAACTTTTAAGTGGAATTTTTTGAAAAGAAAATATTAAACAACCTAATTCCACACAATGTCGTTTGGTTCAGATATGCTGACGACACAATTTGCGTATGGCCAGGGAACGAAGATGTAAATAATTTTTTTGCTAGGTTAAATCAATTAGTACCACCAGTTAAATTTACTATGGAAATGGAAAAAGATAGATGCCAACCCTTTTTGGATGTCCTTATATGGAGAAATAGTAGTGGGTTTAAATATAGTGTTTACAGAAAATCTACTAATAGCATTTCTTCCTATGTTCATTTCTATTCTGGACAAAACAATATGGTTAAAAAATCAGTGTTTGCATCTATGTTTAAGAGCACTATGGGTAATGCAGCCCAGTATATATAGATGAGGAAATAGATAAGATTCAGAATACAGGCAAGAAACTGAAATATCCAGAAACTGTACTAAACAATGCATTAGAAGCAGAAAAAAAGACCATGTATCAAAACCAAAAAGAACCTTACAACACAAAAAAAAATTGCTTGTACTTCCTTATAATAATAATATTAAAGATATCCCCCAATTCATGAAGAATTTTGGTGTTAATGTCACTTTTAAAACCACTAAAACAATTAGACATGTATTTATCAAGAACTCCCCCTACAATACTAAAGGATGTGAATATAAAATTCCATGTAAGTATTGAAATAACTTTTACAATAGTTAAATGGGTAAAGCCCTGAAAAAGAGAATAGAACAATATAAAAAATGTGTGAGATATGCACAGGGAAACAGTGGTATTTTTGTACATGTTAGTGAGAACAATCATGCTATTAACTGGGAAGGGGCAAAAAAAGAATGTGTATTCTAATAATGCAATGGAAAGGAACATCAATGAATCTAGCCTTATAAAAGAAAGTTACAACAATAATATGAGCATAAGTCAAGGAATGTATAAACTTGATCCTTTAATATCAAAATAAATTTGAAAATTGTTTAAAATTCAAGGTAGGCAGTAGAGATGTATGAAAATAGGACTATTATATCTGCAAACACAGTAAGGGTGCAGTAGTGGTAATGAGATTTCCACCCCGCCTCCCCGACACCTGTCAAGTGAGGACTTGTTGTCTCCTATGGCGGGTACATTTATCGGTGGTGTCCATTGAGAATTTATTGTAAATTTCAGACAAATGATTTTTGGAAGCCACTCCTACCTTGACACCTGCCTGTGAGTGGATCTGCAGTATCAAATGGTTGTGTGTATGTTTGTCAGTACTGTCTCTGTTCTCTGCAGTATATGTAATTGTGACTTCTAATACTATGTATCAGTCTTTTGTCAATGGCTTGGAAATAAAAGTCAAAACCAGTCAGGACCTACAACTCTGCCTTTTATTTTTCACCTGTGGATTATGTGTGATACATACATATATAACATATATATATATATATATATATATATATATATATATATATATATGATATATATATATATATATATATATATATATATATATATATATATATATATATATATATATATATATATATATATATATGTATATATATATATATATATATATACGTGTATATATATATATATATTATATATATATATATATATACTATATCATATATATATATATATTTATATATATATACTATATATATATATATATATATATATATATATATATATATATATAATATTACTACTGCTATATTATAATTTCAGTAGATGAAACTTATTCACATGGAACAAGTATGCAGGAGCCATTGACTTGAAATTCAATCATCCCAAGAATGTTGTTTTCAATTTCCCACAGCAGATCCCACACTACAGCAATAACCAATCACAATACAGAGCCAATGATTTTTCATCGGCTTGGGGAAACACAAACCTTCAACATCTGAGTTACATGCCCTAAAAGTAAGCCACCAAAGATGAATAACAAACAGTGGGTACTGCCATGTTCAATCTTGAACCACTGAACCATAAAACAGCCATTCCATCACCACCTAACAACTCATTTTACATCACTTCAAGAGTCACTAAAAATTTAAAGGTTTCTGTAGTGGCGTATTTCTAATAATCTTATTTGGAGAAGAATTTATTGTATGCAGTTCCAATGCGAAAACTGAAGCATTACTTGGTAACGAGAAATTGTTGGCTTTATACGGTGTAAGGGCTGCAAATTCTATGCCCATACTGATTAGCAATTATCTTCATCAGCTGCACAGTTTGGACCTTTGTGTCTTACATATTCCATCAAGTATTATATAGTACAATGTTTAAGAGTAAGAATTCAACTTAGCTTTGGTTTTTCAATTATAATTTTTTAACATTAAAACATTTTTCACATTACATATTCACTCTGGTGTATAATTCTATAAAAACACAATACCGCACACAATTTTGGTTCTGCCTTTTCATTTACAGATGCAGTTGGTGGTTTTTCTGTGGCTCAATGGCTCAAATAACATGTTATGGGGTACTTTGTTCTCTTTTCAAGAATCATCTTTGCATGAGTCTACCAACTTTTAATTTGGTTTCAACAGTACTACTTACCTGCATTAGTATTCTGCTTTACATCTGACTCGAGAAATGAACTCTCATCTATTTTTCTTTGATGCCAGCAAATGCCATCCACATTTAATGTCTGCTAGATTGATTTTTGTCAACTACATTTTATATTTTGGCAGAATTGAATTTCTTAAGCATCTTAATAGTTTGTTTGTTAGTTTGTTTGTATGGTGTTTTTACCTTGCATGGAACCAGCAGTTATTTAGCAATGGGACCAACGGCTTTACGTGACTTCCGAACCACGTCAAGAGTGGTACACATCTCTCACTCCTCAATGGAGCATCTTAATAGTATTCATTTTCCTTTCCATCTTGCAACCGTGAATCATTATGGTAGAGGTTTAGTTCAAAGTTCTATGCTGGTCTGGCTACCTTGTTTTTGTTCTTACATATTTATTGAGGCATCCAGAACTGATTGTATGTTATCTTTAATAATGGGGATTTTGGCTACATCTATTCATTTATGTATACGTACTCTGCACCACAATGTATCCATAGTAATTATATATTTACAGTTTCCCTTCCAGGGCATTAAATGAAAACAATACAAGCCTTGAATAAGAGATAATGTTACATTGTTACTAATAATATTTACAGAACTACTGTAGTTTCAATTATTCCAGAGCTAAATGTATATCTTTCTCGTTATTCAGTCAATAAGCAAGGACGTTAACTGTAACCCCACACACACACACACACATAATATATATATATATTATATATATTATATATATATATATATATATATATGTATATATATATATATATATATATATATATATATATTACATACAGGCAGTCCCCGGGTTATGAAGGTGTCGGCTTACGACGTTCCGATGTTACGACGCTTGTAAATAGACATTATTTCCAGGGTTACGACGCCTACAACGCTCATCTGGGAGATGAAATATGACCCCAAAAAAGCAAAATAATCAATATTTGAAGGTTTTTTTGATGAAAAATGCCATAAGAATGCAGTTTACATAGTTTTCAATGCACCCAAAGCATTAAAAGTAAGGTTTTCTTAGGATTTTTGACGATTTTCGGCTACGACGCGTCTCAGAACGGAACCCCCGTCGTAACCCGGGGACCGCCTGTATGTATGTATTGTATGTATGTATGTATGTATGTATGTATGTATGTATGTATGTATGTATGTATATTATAGAAGTATGGAAAATACACGAGTCTTCAAATTTGGAGTCTGCAAATACTGTCTGTATGTATATATATATATAGTATATATATATATATATATATATATATATATATATATATATATATATATATATATATATATATATATATATATATATATATATATATATATATATATATATATATATATATATATATATATACTATATATATTGATATATACATACAGACAGTATTTGCAGACTCCAAATTTGAAGACTCATGTATTTTCCATACTTCTCCTATAATATATTGTATTTATTTTTTTATCCTTCCCCTTCTGCTTCCTGTACTACATATAACCTCTTCTTATACCATATCAGTTTCTTTTTCCTCCCCTTTACTGTTTAACTTCTTTCCTCCACCTTACTGCATTAACTTTTCTTTCCTCCACTTTACTGTATTCATTTTCTTTCCTCCACCTTACTATATTACTTTTTCTGTTATCCCCTTGCTATATCAATTTTTCTATCATCCCAATTATATTGTATTATTTTCTATGTTTCCCCTTAATTGTATTAATCTTTCTATCCAACCCCTTGTTGTATGTATCAATTTTTCCACCCTCTCCCTGCTGTATTGATTTTTTTTCCTACCCTTATTGAATTAATTTTTCAGTTCTCCCCTATTAATTTTTCTATTCTCAATATTGCTGTATCAGTTTTATCCATCCTCCCCTTACTGTATAATTATTAGATAATCCCCTGTAATATATTAATTTTTCTGTCCACCCCAGTACTTTATTATTTTTTTTTTATCTTTTTTCTTACTGCTAAGTTATTTTACTACCTACACTGTACCAATTTCCTATCTTCTCCCCTACTGTATAAATTTTTCTATACTCGCCTACACTAAAAAAAAATTTTATCTTCATGTTTAATATATGAATTTCTTATATCCCCTTCTAATGTATCAATTCATTATCATCTCTTTATTCTGTATCAATTTTTCTTACATCCCCTAATAAAACAATAAAACTACCCTCCTCCATAGTATGCACTGACAATTTTCTGTCTTCCCCTTACAGTATTTACTTTGAAATCCTCCCTAAAACAACGTACACCATACCATCACCTATCTGTCCCATATCAATTTTTCCATGAATTTCTCTATCCTCCCAATACAATACAGGCAGTCCCCGGTTATCGACAATCCGGTTTTATGGTGCTCGTCTAGCGCCATAACAGGCCGAGTTTCGGTTAACGGCGCCATAAGGCACCATAACGGTGCTTATGGCGACGATAACTGGTTAATGGCGCCATAAATCACCAAGTTTTGGTTAATGGTGGTTTTCGCTTATCAGCACCCCCTTGGGAACGGAACCCCCCGTAATAACCAAGGACTGCCTGTACGTATCAGTTTTCTATCTTCAATCCCTGGTGAATAGTTTTCTATCCTCCCCTATGCTGTATTTAGATTTGAACCAAAAAATTAATCTTCAGTACAGGCTAGTTAACAACCACAGCTCAAATGCTTTTAGAAAGAGCTTTCTAACTATACAAGAATCTCCAGTTAGTAGGCACATTACTCTACTCGTTATTCAATTTATTTTCTGGAAATGACAGAAAAACAAAAGTAAACATTCATCTTGTTATCCATTTATTATCTAATGTGACTTACAACAGATGCACTCAAGGACATCAGTCTGTAAAACATTAGGCTTGCCATATGCCTATCAACCCACCAGAATCCGTAATAAATGAACACACTGGTGTTAATAATAAATCTATTAAAAAAAAGTAAAGCAGAGATGATGGACAGGACACGCACAAAAGTCTAAGTAAAACAGCTAATTTGTACAGAAAGCTAGAGTATGAAACAAACAGAATTGCTCTTTCAATTTGATCACTGTAAGATATGTTTCATTCAGACATCCCTTATCAGACAAACTCATTAATGCAAAACGCAGTACTTTAGTGATAGTTGCATGTACACAGATTACAGGGCACTTCATGTCATTACTATACTAGAGACCCTAATGAGTTATGTAAGGATTTGACTTTGTGCCAGTCAATCAACCTTTTTGGAATTGGCTTCATGCCAAAAGCAATGATACTTTCACATACAGTTAACTGTTAATTGTCAATGATCTATACCAAATTTTAACAACTAGCTCACTCTTCCAGGCAGCCTACTGTGGCCCTTTCCGAGCATATATGAATATGAGTTCCATGGAAATTCATTACTATAAAATCCTATGCACTACTGTCAGGTTGTTTATAATAATATGCAATGTTGAAATGACATATTCAACAAAGCCTCTGATTACTGCAAATACTAATGCATTCATAAATAAATCTCTGAAGGAAACGTATTTGCCACATACTATATTACAGCAGCACCTGAGATATGATCTGGACAAAAGTAATAATGAGTCTCAGCCACAGAAAATGGCAATTCAAGAGAATATTTCAGAATTATTATATATGACAAACATAAATAATTCACTCAATACTATTACACAGACAGGAAACCACACACTTTTAAATGTAATGGAAACTCATAACTTCAAGGGCATAAATAATTACAAGGTTTTATCATTAGTAAATGGTCATTATAACACTTTCAGTTAATAAAAAGAAAGTCTAAAAAGAGGAAGAAAGTGCTTGTTTTACAGGTTCTTTTATAAAAATTCATTACAAAAATCTAGGACCACATGCTGGAACAGAATAACAATGTCAGCAAATCACAAGAGATTGTTAACAAGGTCTTAGATGAGCAATATTTCAGGAAATATGAAGCTGTAAGGATGAATATATCTGCCATGGCACAGACTGCCTGACACAAATAATTCTTAAATTACATTACAAAATTTTCCCAAAAAGAATGATGAAATATTCTGGGCAAACCCCTTAATAAAATACAAATGAAGGAGCATGCCTATGGAAACATCCAGATCACGCCAAATTGTCATTAAAATTTTGAAGGTTTTCTTCACATAACAAGTAAACATTGCATCACATTAGTATACTACTGTATGTAATCTATCAAGGAGGTATATTCATCTATATGAATGGAAAATTTAACATTTCCTTCGAAAAACAATTCTGCAAATAAAAGCTAAACAAATCTGCAATAGCCATGTTTACACAGCAGCAAAACTAGCTTTGCTAATGGGTAAGGCAATATTTCTGTTTCTTATAAAAAATTGTTGATATGCATATCATATATATGCATGTATGTACTGTATGTAACACCTCATCATAACACATTTAAATATCAAAGAAACTACATTACTTATTAATACTGCAAGTGTTTTGTAGTGAATGATCACAAAATGATAATGCTGCATAAGTATATTTAAAACAACTAGTAAGAGCTGAACCCAAAACATAAAACTCAAAATACAAAGTATCTCAAATAACCATTATGTCCTGGTTCAAGATATGACTTCATGACGATGATTTCTTTTTTCCAAATGCATCACAATGACAGCTCGGACAATTAAACCCTATCACTATGATAACTAAATTACAAACCTATACAGCATTAAAATACATTTCACCACTTTTGACAAAAATCCTATACACTGGCTCCAAAAGCAAGGAATGTGTAAAAAAGTTAACAGCACAGTCACAAAATACAAACCCTCTCAAAACATGTGTAACAAAGACTAAGTACAGTAACAAATAGAATATACACTACCCTAAGTTGTATTTCTATATGGTATACACTATGAAATCTTCAGGATAATAACTTTATACAAAGAGGTGAAACACACTACTAAATTTTCTTCTCTGAAATGTCTCATAGGATAAAATTTAAATTTCCACAAAACAGAGATCATTCGAAGAAACTTTCAAAATCAACTCTGCATATCCACCACCCTCCCACAAAGTCAAGATGAAGTCCTTCCATTTACAATTTACAAAAAGTAATAGGGAAAAGGGTACTGATGATCTCACATAGCCTTGTGAACTAAAGCTTTGAAAGGGCACAACAAAATTTTTTATAATTTCTTTCAACCTGTACATAACTACTTTGTAGGGTGCACTAACAAAATGAAACACTCCTCCTGGGAAGTAATGCAATGCTGAATTTGGTTTTAATGTTGTTCATGAGAGACAATGAAAATGTTTACCTCCCATTCAAGCTCATTTCATCACAAAAGAATAAAACTGGACCATGAATAAGGGCTTGTAAGGTTAAACCAAACTTGTGTCATGGCAAGAACCATGAGGCAATGATAATTTTGTAAAGATTTATACACAATCCTTTACCAATAACAGATAAAATAAATATCGTAGAGTAATAGAGAAATAAAAATGTGGAATTTTGGTCATTTCTATTTTTCTTTCTTTTTTGCCATCCAAGAGCACTTGATTTTGATAAAAAATGTTATTTAATACTAGCTTCTCTATTAATTACTACACACAAATTCTCTGAAAAAAAGTAAAAGCTACACACATTTAGTATCCTAAATTTCTTTTAGACACTAAACCTTTCATAGGTTAATCTCTGGCAATGGTCTTATTGCTCTTTAGAATCAAATGGAAATATGTAATATTTCTGGAAATCTAGTAGGAAGACAGTGACACTTCTGTGTATGCTTGCATAGCTATTTTGAATAAAAGTATCTCTATTGTAGATATTTCACTATATGCAACAAAGTTATCCAAACTAAATAATCAGGTTCTCCAAATTCTGGAATCCTCAAGACCTAAACTCAACAAAGATACCCTTAACTTCATGTCGTAAAGATAGAGGGACATTGCTGTCAGCCCTAGTTCTTTATACTGTACAATATTTAACCACACTCACTAAAGCATTTTGCTGTCTTGTGGATATTCTGCAAAATAAATACTTCAATTCACTCAAATGCAGTGTAAATCCTAATTTCAACTATCTCCCAAAATTTCTTTCCAATTACATGTCTATAAATTAAAGTCTTAATAAGTTTATATCTTAAATGTATCAAAGTATCCAAAGTTTACTACTGGTAAAACTATCAGTCTAAAAGGCAGCACTATAACAAATGGAAAATTGCTGCAAGAAGCTATTGGTTCTATGAGTTTCTCAACTTGATAGTATGACATTTGACATCACTGTAAATAAAACAAAACAATGAATTAAACCTGTAATATATAAAAATTTACATTGTTACTTTATTCAAAACTTGTACCCTTTAATTCAGGATTATTTTAAAGTTTTACTAATAATAAACTACAGCCCTAATTTTCTATTTTGATAAACATTTTCATAACTTTGTATCTCCATGTTGTATCCTATGTTTTTCTTAATACTGTACTAAATGGAAATAGTTTCCCCTATAGCTTTTGATGATGTATTCTCAAGTTTGACGACAAGTCATACACAACAAATATTTATTTCTTTATGTCCATACCCTGCAATTTTCACGTCCAAACCATCTCAATTTTTTACAACGCCCTAACAATAAAATTTTAGGGTGTTAGTACTATTTGGGTCATTATATGGATTTGAAAATAAAATATCAGCAATCAGCTATACCAGAGGGGTAAAGTTTTTCATCCATAGAAATACCCAGCAATAGTGGAAATTTGACTTGGTATGTGGAGTGGACTGTTTAAAAGAAGTCATTTTTGACAAGAGCTCAAACATTAGTTTGCTAATAAGTAGCCATCTCCATTGTACTACAAATAATGCACACTTCAGAATACGAACGTAAGTATAAATGAATTATATGAATTCATACATTAAAACACATACATTAAAAATATATCAATTTTTCAACATATTGCATGTAAAGCAAAGCAAAACTAAAACAGGGACAGAAGGCTATAGTATATCCAAGAGAAATCCATGAAAAACAATTACACAATTTATTCAACCCACTGAAAAATTTTACAATTTTACTTTAGAGCAATCAGCAAATTCGGTGCAAATATCATGACCATATAAGGACCTAGACTTGGGACCCAGTATTAGTTCAAGGCCATATTTGAGCTTACTTTCACTACCCTATAAACTCACATTTATATGAGGTAACAGTACCAGTGTGTGTGTGTGCGTGTGTGTGTGTACACAATCATAATTAACAGGAACAGTATGGCCAGCAGAAACTTCAGCAATAGATAACTGGTTATTACCCATTTTTGAATCCCTCTTTATTAGACAGTTGTCACCGACCTTCAACAACCATTCAACTACTGTAAAATGAAACATTACCTAATAGACCATTTGTCTATTCTACC
>NC_061107.1:84900438-84972938 GCF_015104395.2 Macrobrachium nipponense | reverse complement strand
GTAGTAACCTAACTCTTACACAGGTTGATAAGTTCTGACATTAGAGCATAGGTTCAACACACAGAAGGAAAGAGTTTCTTCATTCATTTCCCATCCAGATTCATGGCTTGTGGTTTGGCCAATACATATTCAAAATTCAAGTATGAAGAAATTAGAGATTAAAATGTCATGGTAGGTATTAAAAAATACTCATCTTGTGAAAGTATATCTAAATTAAATATATATATATATATATATATATATATATATATATATATATATATATATATATATATATATATATATATATATATACACGGCAGTCCCCTGGTTACGACGGGTTCGGCTTACAATGTTTCGGGGTTACGGCGCTTTTCAATTACATTCATCAGAAATTATTTCCAGGGTTATGACACATGTTCCGGGGTTACGATGCCTACAACACTCCTCTGGCAGAAGAAATATGACACCAAAAATGCAAAATAATCAATATTTGAAGGTTTTTTTAATGAAAAATGCAATAAGAATGAAGTTTATATAGTTTTCTTGTTTTAATGCACCTAAAGCATTAAAAGAAAGGTTTTTTTCTTAGAATTTTTTACCATGTTGGTTCCGGCTTACGACGATTTTCGGGTTACAACGCGTCTCAAGAACGGAACCCCCATCGTAACCCAGGGACTGCCTGTATATATATATATATATATATATATATATATATATATATATATATATATATATATATATATATATATATATATATAGTATATATATATATAATTATATATATATATATATATATATATATATATATATATATATATATAGACACACACACACACACACACAGGCAGGCAGTCCCCGAAAACTCAGCAATTTATGGCGCTTATGGCACCAAATTTTGGTTAATGGCACTGATGCATAGATATACATGCATAGATTCATACATATACATACATACATATAACATATATATATATATTATATATATATATATATATATATATATAACATATCATATATATATATATATATATTATATATATATATATATTGTAATGATTAGTCATTGTTTGTTTTAAACAACCATTACGATGGTTGTAAAGTTTCCTTTATCCGCCAGTGTTTATCGTCATGGTGACGAGGTTACTTTTGGTGTGGTGTGAGTGACACCTGCAGACAGGTTTTGGATGGCAATCTGAGAGGTTCTGGGAAACCTCGGCTGAGAAGGCAACAAACAGCATGGCAGTATTGGAGCAGCTGGAAGTCATTTGTGACTTCAGCATGAGGATGAGGACTCCTCCGTTTCTGTGTCTTCAACAATTCCTGTGAATTTGTCTGTTTGATTATTTTGCTGCCTATTTGTGTTATTGTTATTATTTATGCTGTTAGTGTGATTGCCTGTTTTTATTCAAATCTTTCATTTTTGGTGTCGAGCATGTGTATGGCTCTGATAATGATGTTAGTGATTTGCATCATTATACTTATTGTGGTGTCGAGTAGTAAGTGTATGGCTCTGACTTAGTGCAATGCTCACTTCTGATTTATTTCAGATTTATTAATGGATTTGATTAACTGTATCTATTTACTGATTATTTTGATAACTGATAACTGTATTTTTGCCACCCAAAACCTGGTCTCACTTGTAAATAATGTAAGTTAACCTGTAACTAAATTATTATTAAGGTTATCTTTGTGCCTTGTTCAGTCCTCCTCCTTAATTTGTCTTGCCTTTCGTCAGTCATTCCAGCCCAATTTCTTGCTTTTATTTTGAACCTCCTGGTCTCTAATAATGAGATCATTACACTATATATATATAATATATATATATATATATATATATATATATATATAAAAGGGATTTTGATGAAGGAAAAATCTATATCTGGGGGAAGACCTGTGTCGGCCGGTGAAATGTTCCTGTAGCACACATTTCTAGGTATAAATAGATGCTAAATATACCAGAGAAAAAAGCTAAATGGAATGCTGAAGTTACTACCTCCAGCTCGCTCACCCAATAAGGATGTCGGTATAACACAAGGGCACGAGTGGAAGCCACTAACACAGATATTCTGCCAAATAGAAGACTCCTCTCAAACCCCTCTCTAGATAGGTATCGTTACAACGTCTACCTTCCGCTCGCTACTACTACAACTTCTGCCCAAAAGCTTCATTCCTGAATTATGCACCCAAGCTTGGGCCAGCTAAAGGGTGGGGGACCAGGAGAAGAGAGGGAAGGGTTCACCGGGCGACACAGGTCTTCCCCCAGAAATAGATTTTTCCTTCCTCAAAATCCCTTTTCTGGGTTCGACCTGTGTCGGCCGGTGAAATAGTATCAGAGAATTGGCCATACAAGCTTGGTAAATCACAAAATTTTTATAGATATATGAGGAAAAGTAAAAAATTTTCTTAAAATTAAGTTTTAATAACCAATGTAAGAATAGCAAGTTACAAATGGTAAAAAAGGGATGAAATATGACCAAATCCATACTGTCCTGGGAAAAACAACAGGTAAGGAATACAAAAACAAACAAATATGAACTATGTACATGTCCAGGAGTGGGTTGATGAGCAAACCAGACCGGAACATAAGGGAGACAGGCAGGGATTATGAGCGAGGCAGGTAGGTGAGAGTGAGCATCAAAAGAAAAATTAATAGTAAAATAAAAGAATAGGAAATAGAGTTACAAAACTAGGCCGTATCAGGGGAGACAATGCTCCCTGCAGCCACTGCCGAATATTTAAGGGCCTCTAAATTCTTCAGATAGTGGCGTTTAAATACTGTCGGGGATTTTCAACCCGTATATTTTTTAAGATCCTCAAAGTTCATATTATGAAAATAATTAATTGAGGTAGCCACTGCCCGGATATCATGGACATGAGGGACTGAATCTGGATTGGCTTGTTTAATAAAATAAAGGGATTTTGACGTAAGGAAAAATCTATTTCTGGGCGATTGGCTCGTGTCGCCAGCGAAATATCCTTTAATCTATTATTTCTAGGGTAAAGTGTACCATACATACCAGAGAATAAATAAAATAAAGAAAAAGGTCAGTATAACTGACTCGCTCACCCTCCAGGAGGGTGTCGGTATGAACACTAGGCGAGTGAGACCACTACCACGAGCCAAATGCCAATAGAAATCTCCCACTACAAAATCCCTCCAAGAGGGGAGCCGACCCACAGAGTGAGCAGCTCGTACTACTACTACTCCATCCCATGCTGCCGACTGCTGCGCCTCTGGTGGCCATCCTGAAGTTAGCAGACAATCTTGGGCGAAGGGATGTAGGGTGGGATTTCGCTGGCGACACGAGCCAATCGCCCAGAAATAGATTTTTCCTTACGTCAAAATCCCTTTTCTGGGCTCAGCTCGTGTCGCTGCGCGAAATCGTACCAGAGAAATAGCACAAGATTGTAAAAAAAAAAACAAACAAAAGTAATAAAATGAGAATAAAAATAAAATAAATCAGAATAGGTCTCAAATAAAAGATAAAATATATATGAATAGACTATAATTGCTAAAAGATACATATACACAGGGGTATAAAAATAGAAATATGCTTAAATTACCCTTAAATCTAATAATGTTTGTTAACATAAGGTAATTACATATGTACAGGTAAAATTATTTACATGTATCAATGTTATCTGTGTAACAGCATGTATCAAAAGTATAATAGCAATTAATAAAAACAATCAACAATAATAATATATAAAGGAATGTATATGACTTAATATACAAAACCCGTAATCATTATAATATGATGTATCCCCTAGCATAAAAATAAGGGGGGAACATCCATGAGATCAATGTTTATAATCATTTGTGAGTGTCCCTAACCAGACAATAAGGGGCACCCACTACACTATCACAAAAGCAGCTAAGACACAAGGTGAATGCAAATGAACCAGGTAGGAATAGACGAACTTTGGGTGAGGCAGGTAGAAAGGAGGACTGAATCTTCTACTACAAACTAGCTAGAGTCAGGGGAAACTATGTTACCCGCTGCTACTGCTGGGAATTTCAGAGCTTCCAAGGACTTAAGGTAGTGACGTTTGAACACTGTCGGCGATTTCCATCCAGTATACTTTTTCAACTCATCGAAGTTCATATGTTGGAAATAATTAATTGAGGTGGCTACTGCCCTGACATCATGTGCTTTCGGGAAAGAGTCAGGATTGGCTTGCTTAATAAAGTACAGGATTTGTTGCCTGATGCCTTTAATGGATAAAGTTCCACCTTTTTCCCTCCTAAAGAGCGGGGACCCGACGAAGATGAGGAGGTCCTAGACAGAAAGGCTCGTAAGGTTGTAACTGGGCAAAGAGATACATCTTGTGGAAGGGGTAGTACCTTCCAAGGTTCCCACCTCATCAAAGGATCTTCATTCTTTGCTAAAAAGCTACGTTCCGGAGAAAGTAGGACTTCTCCTGTGGGAAGGAACTGAATATGATCCGGGTCTCTGGATAGAGCCGACAGTTCTGAAATTCTTGCTCCTGAAGCTAAGCTTAATAAGAATAGGGTTTTTCTTAAGAGCATTATAAACGAGCATGTGTCATTATTGGTTTCGGAAGCCAGTTTTAGGACATCGTTTAAGAACCATGAAACTGACGTAGGCCTTACAGAAGGCCTAAGCCTAGCACATGCCTTAGGGATAGACGAGAAGTAGGAATCCGTCAAGTCTATGTTAAATCCAAATTGAAATATCTTTTTCAAAGCTGACTTGTTTGTCGTAATCGTGCTAGCTGCTAAACCTTTTTCAAATAAGGATCTGAAAAAGGATATAGCTGAATTAACTGTCATGATTCTAATATCCGAATCTCTCAGGAAGGTTGCTAACTTTTTGACAGCAGCATCATACTGCCTCAAAGTCGTGAATCCCTTTTATCGGATTCCAAGAATAGAATATTCTGAGGGTCAATATTCGCATCTCTTTTTGCCGCAAACTTCATGAAATCCATAAAGTTAGGGTTTTGAGAATCCCTGAGGAAGCGAACACAGTCTTCATTTGCACTGACTGGGAGAGCTTGGGACTGGGGATCTGAAGAGGACGAAGGCCCAGCTCCAAAATTAGAGGATACCATTGCTCTTCGGCCAGTCTGGGGCTACTAGAGCCACTTGACCCTTGAATGTCCTGAGTTTGTTCAATACTTTCATGAGGAGATTCACTGGAGGGAAGACGTAAATCTTCTCCCAGTTGTTCCAGTCTAGAGCCAGGGCGTCCGTGGCATAGGCCAGAGGGTCCAGGTTGGGGGCTACATAACACGGTAGTTTGTGGTTCGCTTGTGATGCGAAGAGGTCCACCTGTAGCCCTGGGACTCTTTGAAGGATCCATTGGAACGAACTGTTGTCCAGTGACCATTCCGACTCTAGGGGTACTGATCGGGATAGGGCGTCTGCTATGACGTTTCTTACTCCAGCTATGTGAGTGGAGGAAAGATGCCAACTGAACTTGTCTGCCAGGGAGAAGATGGCTATCATGACGTGATTTAGATGACGTGACTTGGAGCCTCCTCTGTTTATACAATGTACTACCACTGCGCTGTCCAGGACTAGCTTTATGTGGGAGTACTTGGGTGGGCGTAACCTTTTTAGAGTCAAGAACACTGCCATTGCCTCCAGTACGTTTATATGGAAAACTGACGGAATGAGGTGACCAAGTCCCTTGAACCTTTTTGACCTGGGAATACCCTCCCCAGCCGCTTAAGGACGCGTCTGTGTGGATGGTGACCCCTGGTGGAGGGAACTGAAGGGGTATGACATTGATAAATTCTTGACTCTCGCCCATGGCCGAAGTCGATTCTTTAGAATCAGAGGCACTGAGGATAGTTGTCCCTGGACCTGACGTTTGCTCGCGAGCGCCAGATTCTGGTTAGGTCTTTCAGTTTGGCTTTCATTAAGACGTTTGTCACTGATGCAAACTGGAGAGAACCCAGGATCCTTTCCTGGGCTCTCCTTGACGCTAGTTTGTGACTTAGAAATTGCTTGACTGACTTTGCTATTTCTTTCCTTTTGGTTGATGGAATCGACAGAGTGTGGGATGCTAGATTCCATTGAATGCCCAGCCACTGAAAGTTTGACTCTGGAGTGAGTCTTGATTTGGTCCTGTTTATTTTGAAGCCTAGATATTCCAGGAACTGAATCACTTTCAGAGTAGCTCTGTTGCATTCCTCGACTGTTGGGGCCCAGATCAACCAATCGTCGAGATACGCTACTACCATGATCCCTTGCGATCTGAGTTGTTGCACTACCACTTCCGCTAGCTTCGTGAACACTCTTTGGGGTGGGGGCCACGTTGAGTCCGAATGGAACTACCTTGAAGGAGAATGTCTGGTCTCCTATCTTGAAACCCACGATACGGACGGAAGTGTCTTGCAATAGGGATATGATAGTAAGCGTCTGTAAGATCGATAGAGGTGGTGACGGCCCCACGGGGAAGTAGGGTCCGCACCTGTGAGATCGTGAGCATCTTGAACTTGTCGCAGCGGATGGCTAAGTTTAAGCGGGACAAGTCTAAGATTACCCTTCTTTTTTGTGAGCCTTTCTTTGGCACGCTGAACAAGCGACCTTGAAATTTTAATCTCTTGATCTTACTCGCTATAGCTCCTTTTTGAAGGAGATCGTCTGCGTACTCTGTCAATTCCTTGGAAGGAAGTTTGACGGAAAGGTCTGGATGGGAGGTGGGTTCGTCAACCAGCTCCAACCCAGACCTTTTGACACTATGCTCTGAGCCCATTGGCTGAAGTTCCACCGGTGGCGAAAGTGAAACAGCCTCCCTCCTACCTGAAGTTCTTCATTGGTTCTGGTAACCGCCTCGGCCTCCTCTGAAGTGCTTTCCCCTGTTAAAGGGGCCTCCCGATCCTCTCCCACGAAAGGAACGCTTACCTCTTACCTCCCTTACCGAGCAGTCATACTTCTGAGAAGCTTGACTCTCGAAGGCTTGATTGTAAAGCTGGAGAGATGGCGTAAGAGGTGGAGGGCTGAGGCTGAGGGGATATCACATAAATTGGCTGTGATTGACCTTTAGAAGTGGAGGGTTGGGCTGTCTGCACTAACGGTACTGTTGGAACTTGTTGAGGAAAGCGTAGTTGCTTCTTCTGGAAGGTAAGGTTGGAAACGCCTGGGTTTCTTTTGTCCCTTACCTTTAGGAGTCAGGTCTTGCCTCCTCTTAGCCGAAAGGCCCCAACGATCCTTAAGGCTCTGGTTTAACCTGTAGCCTCTGACTGGACCTCCTTAACCATAGCTTCTGGGAAGAGATCTGCTCCCCAGATGCTAGACGAGGAGTAACCTATTCGGTTCATGCCGAATGGTTGCCTCTTGTAGGACATGCTTCCTACAATTCGTCCGAGCAGTGGCAAACTCAAACATATCTGACTGTACCGTTTGAGTCAGGGCTTTGGTCATGAGCTTAAAAATCGGTTCTGATCCATAAGCCATGGTAGCTACCTCAGACATAGCCATAGAATTGATGGATCTGGCTAGACGCAATTTTGCATCAAACTCAGCCTGAATAAGGCTATCTGGGAGCCTGGGTAGCTTTTCACCAAACTGCTCCATAGCACAGTCCGGTTGAGTTTGCCAGCATGAGAATGTATTCGGCAAGTCTTCCCACAATTCTCCAACTGAGGGGAGCAACGGAGAAGTGGGATCCGCTTCCTTCAACTACGGTATAGGTTCCCCCTTCTTCGGCCGCCGCTGGATGGTCGACCTTCGCGATCTTGGTTAGGAACGGGAGCGGGGTACTCTCATCCATTGTAAAAATGGTAAAGGGACTCTTAAATGGTTGTATCTTGGTTGTTAGAACAATCCATGTCCTCTAAACACCTGAGCCATTCTCTCTGAGCCTGGTCTCGTGAGTAGAGGACTGTCTCCTTAGGTACCTTATCGTCCCGCACCATAGCCGACGGCGTAAGCCTTGCGTAGCCTATGAACGGAGGCTGGAGGTCTTCCGGGAAGAACTCGAAGTCCTCTATTCTTCGAGTCCCAAATTCCGGTATAGAGATGAGACCGTCCTGGAAGGGGGCGTATGACGTACTCTCCACGGATGGTTCATAGAGAACTGAGGTAGTGAGTCATACGGAGGAAGTTGGGATCCACTCGTGTTGGACAGTGGAGGAGAGGCTAGAGGAGCTTCTCGGTCAGCCCGGCTATAATAGAATCCTGGGAAGTAATCCTGTCCGACAGACAGATATCATTTGCTCCATGCTACTCTTTAAGGACCCAACCAGGTCACCCACCTGTTGCAACAGGCCAGCATTGGAGTCCAAAGCCGGAGCTGCTGCGGAGGTGGAGGGGAGGCTCTGAATCGGAACCAAAGGTAGCGGAGCTGGTGATTCTGCCGGAGTGCGAGATCTCTCTCTGGAGGATTTACTCCTCGAGGACTTAGAGCCGGAGCTAGAAGCTTTAGACCTGGATGCTCCGGGATTCCCAGCGGGGAGACTTACGGGAGGAGGATGAAGCCGAAGTCGTCTTCTTAGACGACGACGACGTCTTAGTCAAAGTCATCACCTTAGACTTGACCTTAGGTCTAACCGAAGCGCCAGGAGGAGAATATATTTCGTCACCCGTAAAGCCTTGGAAGGATGGAGAGGTTGCAGGAGTAGAAGAAACAGTTACGCCCAAGTGTGACCTTGGGTGTCCACCGTACCTACCTCGACCAACAGGTCGTCTATACCTACCATAGGTTCAACATTAATATCTAGGGTCGCGACATCCGTAGAGATATCCTGGTCCTGATCAGTTAATGAGGTGGCCAGCTGTTGTTGGATGAAGGCGATAGTCGGATCCGCTTCTACCGGGTCGACGTATCCTGTCGCCTTGCCTCCGGGGAAGATTAGTAATGCCAACCGCTTCTCTAGGATGTAGGGCTGTCCTTTGGCGGCGTTTTTCCCAAAACCGCCGACCCAGGCCCGCAGGGTAGCCAGTGCGGTATCTCTTACCGCCGGAGCCTGGAAGAGAGGGCGTAGTTTAGATTTAAGAATCACTTAAAACTAAAACTTAAAGTATAACTTAAAATAATTGCCTTAAGTTAATATGATGAAAACTTAAGCGCTAAAAAGGAAGCGGAGCAGCTACTGGAGATGTAAAACTTACCCCTTCCCAAAAGCTGGCTCACCAGATCGTAACATATGGTACACGTCTCATGGTACCAGACCTGGATGTCCCCGAGCGGAGTCGCGCATGGAGCATGGACCGGCAAACTTCGTGTCCACAAGGGTCCTGAAGTGTGGCGGAAACATCCCGGATGCTCACAGTTGGTGGCCTGTAAGTGGGGAGACACATGAGTATCTTAAAAAACATCACTTACAGTCTAAAGGACAGAAGAGCTCCGATGCATGCCGGAGCTCGGAAAAAATTTGGGCATAACCCCTCCCTGCATCGCCTGAATAGGCTATAATCCCGGAGAGATCCGGTAAGATATGTAAGGGAGGGGGATGGTTTAAGGTTCTTAAGATAAACTTAAAAGATAACTTAAACCTAACACACAAGCAAACCGGACTAAGTCCAGTGCGTAGCGGAGTGTAGTAACTCAGCAAAACGGTAAGGTTAGTAGAGACCCACTGTATGCTCCGGTCCACCCTACTGGGTGGACTAACAACTTTCCGCTGGATACCAGGACTCCGATCAGGAAGGAGCCCTAGTAAGATGGGAAAGAGCGAGAAGACATACAGGCTCAAGCTAGCCCGGAGCGACAAGGTAGCGCGGGAGGGTGGGCAAAGGCCAGTACCCCCCCCACGCCTGCACCACCCCGGCCGGAGGACCGAGAAGCCGGAGAGGTCGAGACCAGTCTGGGTCTGTCCCGACTCCCTAACCCCTCCGCCTGAGGGGAGAGAGGGAGGCAGGCTCGGGTATGAGGAGCGAGCATGGGCAGACCGACCCCACCCGCCCCCGCCCGATCTATGGAAGAGCGGGAGGGGGGAAGAATGACTGGACAGGCGTCTGGCTGGCCCGTGATCACGAAGTGACCACGAGGCGGTAAGACCAAACACGACAACTAAGCCTAGGACAACCACTGATCAGGGAAATGCTATCGGGAAGCATACAGAACTGAAAAGCGGAGGCAAATAAGCCCACTGGGCCGAACCAACTGATCAGAGAGATGCTATAGGGAAGCAACCGAACTGATGAGCGGTAGTATGGGCTCAAAGAGCCAGGTCCTAGGCTAAGCCAGACGCCTAACTAACCTAACAATAATAAAATACACAGTTATATAAATAAATAAATGAAAGAAAGAAAACAATATAGCAGGAGAAAAAATCCAGGAGTGTACGACTAACCCGAAGGCAAGTCTACCAACTCCAAAGCTAGTCAGAGGCCGATACTAAGAACCTGGACTAGGGTCTGGATAGAAGAAGCCTACGTAAGGTAAATACATGCATGCATGACAAACCTGAGTAGACCGTACCCTAAGTAAAGCGGATAATCATAAAGAGCGAAGATAAATAAGGGGATGTTCTAGGTATGGGAGACCAAGAACGAACCCATAACGAGGCAGAACCATGCTGCCATGCTTCCGACCCCGAGATCGTATTTATACCTAAAAAACGGCAAATACTGTCTCAGGCCGAAAAAACAACTAACCGTAAATACTGATACTTAACTTAGCTGCTGCGATAGCTGCACGCTCCATAATAGAAAATCCAATGAAAGGGCACAAAAAACACAGAGAGGAAAAATATCACAACCGTCTCGTGGGTGCTAACTTGAAAGGATGTCCACCAGAGGCGCAGCAGTCGGCAGCATGGGATGGAGTAGTAGTAGTACGAGCTGCTCACTCTGTGGGTCGGCTCCCCTCTTGGAGGGATTTTGTAGTGGGAGATTTCTATTGGCATTTGGCTCGTGGTAGTGGTCTCACTCGCCTAGTGTTCATACCGACACCCTCCTGGAGGGTGAGCGAGTCAGTTATACTGACCTTTTTCTTTATTTTATTTATTCTCTGGTATGTGTTAGTACATTTACCCTAGAAATAATAGATTAAAGGATATTTCGCGCAGCGACACGAGCTGAGCCCAGAAAAGAATTTGTTGTCTGATTCCTTTCAAAGAAATGGTTCTGCCTTTTTCTCTAATCAAGAGGACCTGAAGACTTTTCAGAAGTTCTGCCCAGATAAGATTTTAATGTGACAATAGGACACAATGATGGGTTCTGTGTGAGAGGTATAATCTTCCATGGAGCCCACCTGTTTTGTGGGTCTTCATTCTTTGCTAAGAATTTCCGATCTGGGGAGAGCAGAACTTCACCTGATGGGAGGAAATCAATATGATTTGGTTCTCTAGAGAGAGCCGACAGTTCAGATATTCTGGCGCCTGAGGCCAGACTCATTAAAAATAATGTTTTCCTGAGAAGGGTTATATATGAGCATGATTCATTATCAGTGTCTGAAGCCAACTTGAGTACATCATTTAAAAACCAGGAGACAGTGTGAGGACAGTCCACCGGTCTCAGCCGAGCACATGCTCGAGGGATAGATGAGAAGTACAAATCTGTCAAATCAATATTAAAGCCAAACTGAAATATCTTCCCTAAGGCAGATTTAGTCGTGGTAATGGTACTAGCGGCTAGGCCTTTTTCGAACAGGGTTCTAAAGAATGAAATTGCCAGATTCGTAGTCATTTTCTGGACATCTGATTCTTTGAGAAAGATGGCCAACTTCTTTACTGCTGAATCATACTGTTTGAGTGTTGATTGTCTTTTGTCTGACTCCACGAACAAGATGTTTAGTGGGTCAATACTAGCATCCTTCTGTGCCACAAACTTCATGAAGTCCATAAAGTTAGGGCATTCAGAATTCTTGAGGAAGCTGACACAGTCCGAGTTTGTACTATGTATTTTGAGTCAGTTCTGGGTTGGGAATCCGTCTGGGATGGAGATTCAACTCTAGTAGAAGAAGAAACCAATTGCTCTTTGGCCAGTAGGGTGCTACCAATGCTACCTGTCCTGTGAAAGATCGGAGTTTGTGCAGGACTTTCATCAGGAGGTTTACTGGCGGAAATAGGTAAATCTTCTGCCAATTGTTCCAGTCTATGGACATCGCATCTGTGGCGTGATCTAGAGGGTCCAAATTGGGAGCCACATAACACAGAAGTTTGTGATTGGACTCCGTGGCGAACAGGTCTACCTGAAGGCCCGGGATTTGTTGGCAAATCCAACAGAATGATTTTGTGTCCAAGGACCACTCCGACTCTAGCGGAGTTGTTCTGGATAGTGAGTCTGCAATGACATTCCGTACTCCTGCCAGGTGAGTAGCTGACAGGTGCCAATGATTTTTCATTGCTAACGAAAAAATTGCAATCATTACATGATTTACTTTGCTCGACTTGGAGCCCCCTCTGTTTATGCAATGAAATATCACTGCGCTGTCCGAGACTAGTCTTACATGACTGTTCTTGACTGGAGCTAGTCGTTTCAAGGTCAGAAAAATGGCCATTGCCTCTAGGACATTGATGTGGAACTGGCGGAATGTTTTCGACATTGTTCCTTGAACCTTCTTGTACTGGGAGTAGCCGCCCCAACCGCTCAGAGAGGCGTCTGTGTGGACTATCTGAGACGGCAGGGGAAATTGTAGTGGCACTGATTTGGAGAGACTCCGGACTTCTGTCCATGGACGAAGTCTTTTCTTTAATATCGGCGGAATCAGAGAGATTTTGTCTCTGAACTTCTTGTTGGCTCTTTTCCGACAGACCCGATTGATATCCTTCACTCTGGCTTTCAATAGAACATCTGTTATTGAGGCAAACTGAAGAGAACCTAGAATTCTCTCTTGGGTACGACGAGAAGCCTGTTTGTTCTTGAGGAACTGTCTCGTAGCCTTTGCTATCTCTCTGCACTTTTTTGGTGGGAGAGATAGTTTGTGTGCGGTTAGGTCCCATTGAATTCCCAACCATTGAAAGCGGGAAGCCGGAATGAGATGGGACTTTTCCTTGTTTATCTGGAAACCCAGATATTCTAGGAATTTTATTACTTTGGCTGTTGCCTTGCGACATTCCTCGTCTAGGTAAGCTACTAACATTACACCCTGAGCTCTTAGTTCTTGGACTACTGTCTCTCCTAGCTTGGTGAATATTCTGGGCGCTATGTTGAACCCGAATGGCATGACTCTGAATGAGTAAGCTTGTTTTCCTAGTTTGAAGCCTAGGTATGGAGAGAAGTTTCTTGCTATCGGTACATGATAGTAAGCGTCTGTAAGATCGATAGAGGTGGTGACGACCCCACGGGGAAGTAAGGTCCGCACCTGCAAGACGGTCAGCATGTGGAACTTATCGCATTGAATGTATGAGTTGAGAAGGGACAGGTCCAGAATCACTTTTCGTTTGTCAGAGTCTTTCTTCGGTACACTGAACAGACGTCCTTGAAATTTCAGGCGACTGACTTTCTTTATTGCCTTCTTTTGAAGAAGATCTTTAGCATAGTCTAGTAGGTCTGTCATTGGAATCTGGTGAAAACTGACTGGTGGAGGAGGCCCTTTCTTCCATTTCCACCCCAGACCTTTTGATACAATACTGTGGGCCCATGAACTGAAGGTCCAATGGTCCCGGGAGAGATACAGTCTCCCACCCACCTGCAGAGCCTCGCTGATTGGTTGAGGTCTTACTTCCTCTGCCTCCTCTGAAGCCTCTACCTCTAGAGCCAGCTCTCTGTCGGAAGGCACCTCTGGCTCTGCTACTCCTTGCATGCCTATTGAAGCCTTGAAACGCTCTTGTGATTCAAAGGAGGCGTTGAAAGCTGGGGAAGTTACCAGGGCGGTCGAACTCGAAGGCTGTTGAGTTGGTTGACTCTGTAGCAGGACAAACTCTTGTTGCAGCTGTGCCTTAGATGTCGAAGGCTTGTTGATCTGGGAGACAGGAACAGCTTGTACTACTGTCTGAGGTTGAGAGGACTGGAAAGGCTGGTACTTCCTCGGCCTCTTCCTACCTTTGGATTGTGGTCTGGGGGTCTCAAACCTCCTTTTGAAGGGAAGTCCCCCATGGACACGAAGGCTCTGGTTAGCTCTAGCTGCCTCGCTGAGGACGTTGTTAACCATGTCCTCAAGAAAGAGGTTGGCACCCCAGATCGATGCCAGTCTGATGGAAGCATTAGCAAAAACATGCTTCCTGCAGGCTCGTCTAGCCACTATAAAGTCATACGGGTCTGATTGAAAAGCCTGTAATAGTGACTTTGTCAGGACCCGGAATAGAGGCTCATCTGCAAAGGTCGTAGCAGTCAACTCTGCAGTGGTGACTGAGTTAATTTGACCTACTCAGCCTACACGTTGCTTCAAATTCCGCCTTAACCATGGGGTCCGGAATTCTAGGCAAACGTTCACTGAATTGTGTGGAGGCACACTCCGGGTCGAGTTTGCCCACCGTGAACGTTGCCGGAGCGCCAGCCCAACACTCTAGATCACCGGGGAAGAGCAAGGAGGTAGCCTCCGTCTCTTTTAGCTGAGGCATAGGTTTGTCCTCCATTCCGGATTGCAGTGTCAATTCTGCAATCTTCGACGTACAAGGAGTCGGAACTTCGTTCGGCGCTACAAACATGGTATAACAACCTTTATGGGGTGTCAACTTGGTATTGACACATTCCCATTCCATGAGGGTGCGGACCCATGCAGACTGAGCATGGTCCTTAGGGTAGATAACCGTCTCTTTCGGGACTTTGTCTACCCTGACTAGCGCTTCCTCGGCTAGTCTAGCGTAGCCTGGGAAGGGAAATTGTAGGCCCGCTGGGAAGAACTCAAAGTCTTCCACCGGTCGGGTTCAGCAACCTTCAATGGTCAGCTTGCCCTCTGAGAATGGGGCGTGCAGAGCCAACCTCCACGGATTGCTGTTTTCGAATGGCGGAAGCTTGGATGCGTCCAGCACCGCAAAGGACTGCGGTGAGTGTGTTTCCGGACTGAAGGAATCCGGTCACCAATTCCTCCTGGGCCCGTAACCTCTGGGTCAGGGACATGATGGACTGACCCGAAGCCTCTGGGCCTAAGGTGAGTTGAGTGGACATCGATTCAAGCCTCGAGTCCACTACTTCGCTCATCTTCCGCATGAGAAGATTCGCGAAAGCCTCCTGGTCGAAGCCAGACTCTGCCGGTCTGGCTTTGGAAGACTTAGCTCTTGACCCCTTGGGTGGGGGAGTAGCTTTAGCCGAGGAAGTCGAAGGCTTGGGAGCCGATGTCGACCTGGCGGAGCCTGCCGGGGAAGGCTTGGTTGGTTTAACCACCTTCGGCAGGGATCTCGTCTTCCAGGCTTTGACCTTGGGGATTACTGAGGCCGACCTATCCCAAGTGGGGACGGACTTCATAGGGAAGCCCTGGAAGGAAGGAGGAGAAAAAGGAGTAGGACTAAAAGGAAGACTACCTGCCTCACTTACCTCCCTACCTACCTCCTGTTCCTCAGTGGCCATAGGCTCTCGGTGTAGGCTGATGGCTGCCACTACCTCCGTGACAATATCACACAAACCCTCTTGGTCCTCCGGTTTTTTTTTTTTTTTGAGAGAGAGAGAGAGAGAGAGAGTCCTGGCGGATGCGCTCGATGATGGGAGCCGCCACTGCCGCCAGTACTGCTGCCGAAACTGGAGTGTTAGGGTAGAGGAGAGTGCACAGCTCTTCCAACAGCATGTAGGGTTGCCCGGATTTCACGTTCCTGCTGAAGCCCCCTACCCCGGCCTTAAGGGATGCCATCAAGGAAAACTTGAGCGCCAGACTAACCTGTAAGAAATAACCAAATTAGGTTCCCTGGTGTCGGGGAATTTTCCCCAAAACAAAAGTGTAGCAAAAATTTCACAGAAACAATGAGGCAAGTATGTTACCAACCAACTCGTCTGTTACGATCTTAACCAGATCGTAGCAAACCGTACAGGCTTCTGGGTGCCAGACCGCACTTTCCTCCACGTGGATGGCGCAGTTGGCATGGGACCGGCAAACCTCATACTCGTACAGCCTGTACAGAGCGGCCGGACAACCTGTCACCTGGCAACGGACCATCTGTAAGTTGAAAAAGTAAATGAGTATCGTCAGATAATGCTGCCGGAGTTAATTCCGGCGGTATGAGTACACTTCAACTAGATACTTAACCAGCTAAAGGCAAAATCGGGTATAATTTTCAACTTACTTGTTATTAATAAAGCTCTGGATGTCTCCGCCTGCTCCGGAATCCATACTTGGGATCGGAAAAGCTATAACAAGCGGAGAGGGCCTGATACAAGCAGAACAGGGGAATAAGGTAAAACCTAAGCCTGAGTCTGATCGCACCGAAGCAGAGTAATGCAACCTAAACAATTGTAGGCGCATTCTCTGAGCCCCGTTCCGCCCCCACAGGAGTGGGGAGCAGCAATAGCATAGAAGATGGAAAACAGAGCGGCGGGAACAACAGTACGTGAAACTCCGGTGTATACTTTCTGGCGTGTGTGATGGTAGACCATACTTCGTCGGAACAAATACGGGCCCAGAAACATACCAACAGAGGCTAAATAAAACATTCTCTAACATAATCTCAAAGACTTCGCCTACTCCGGAATCCATAATCTAGTTATCACAATAGTAAAATTCGGCGGAGAACGGGCTGATACGAGCAGAACAAGGAAAATAGGTCAAACATAGGCCTGAGTCTGATCGCACCAAAGGAGAGAAGCAATTCTAAGGTAATTAGAAACGCAGCTCTAAGCCCAGTTCCGCCCCCACATGAGTGGGGAAGTGGTGATAACATAGAGGAGAACAGACAACAGAGCGGCGGAGCAGTGGTACATACAATCCGGCGTATAGCCTACTGGCTGGTGTGATGGTAGACCCCACCTGGCCAGAGGACCCACAGGCCCGGAGGCATATCAAAAGAGATTACATAATCTACTAAACACCCAACCTCCTCCGACTAATCCCCTGGATAAGCTGTATGCTATAGCTGTCGTTCATCGGATAGGATTACTTGAGCAGCGAGCTAGCTAGGCAGTGCTGGAACGAGACTGGGGCGGGGCGGGGGAGGGGAGTGTCTGGAGGAGAGTGGACGAGTCATGATCGCCGGCCACAGCAACCAATCAGTGACCAACCACCTCTCGGGAGCCATAACTAGCCTACCACAAAGGGGGCAGAAGATGGTAGGCCAACTGACACCCTAAAGGGGCCAAAGGCCCAGGCTACACACAACAAGACAAATCATAAAATAATTGATGAGGAATTACTGGAAGAACTGCGAAAGGAGGGAGGGGAACACACCCAGCTAAGAACCCAGTCTAACCCTCCGAGATCGATACAGATCCGGTCAGGTAGGCTAGCATGGCCTCCAAAGGACGTCATGAAGAGGAGGGATAGAACCTAACTTAACCCTCCAAAATCGAATCTTCCAATCTGGTCAGGTACGATAGGTCTAGGCCCTACAAACATGACACGAGAGAGAGACTCTGTGCTGGACCACCCTCCAAGCAAACATAACTGCCTGGTCGGGAGGCGGTAAGGGTGGGGCCGAAAGGGTGGAGGGGCATAAGACTGCCTGGCCTACCTTCCAAAACCTAGCCTAGGTCTGGTCGGGTAGGCCAGGGAAGGACATCGCGAAGGACTTCCAACCTCAACAGAAGAAAACAATTAGCTGAATAGTTTATCACAAAGGTGCATACAATCGAGTGCATTACTGACTAACATCGAAAAACACACTAAAAGTATACATGCATGAGTACCGCGAGAGAGAGAGAGGAATCGCCCTCTCCCAAAAACTGGCGTACTGCTAGGGTAGCCTAAAAGCCAAAAACACACTACTCGCGCATAACATATGAAATATAAAATCGTACATACGAAGGGAAATCAACACACTCCTGAGGGGCTGAGGATAACAAAGGGTGCCCCAAAAGGCTAAAAACGAAAGATAAACGTAAAAGAAAAGGCCTCAGGGTATGTCAGGAGCAAGTTGGGCCCTACAATAGACTAAAGACGTAAGGATAAAACTCGTAAAACTAATGCTCCAGAAATCGACAGGAGTGAGAATAATGAAAAGGCATACAAAAACAGTAGTCCAAACAGTGAAATGCTAAACGGTGGACAAAATCCATCACAAGATAACAATTGGGAAAAATACACACGCCGCGAATGATGCACCCAAAATGGCGGCTATAAGGAGCGTCACCCCGGTTTGCGAGAACAAAGGGACTTAATAAGGGGCTAAAAAGGGATACATCATGCCCTCACAAGAATCAAAACGAAAAATGGAATACTCAACTTAGATGAAGAAGCTTGGGGCTCTTGGGCAGACATGCTTCGCCAAAAAACTCTTCTAGAGGACGGCGAAAAAAGCGCATGCGAACACTAGACGTGCTAATACAAGAATGAAGCTTTCGGGCAAAAGTTGTAGTAGTAGCGAACGTAAGGTAGACGTTGTAACGGCACCTATCTAGAGAGGGGTTTTGAGAGGAGTCTTCTATTTGGCAGAATATCTGTGGTAGTGGCTTCCACTCGCCCTTGTGTTATACCGACACCCTAATTGGGTGAGCGGGCTGGAGGTAGTAACTTCAGCATTCCATTTAGATTTTTTCTCTGGTATATTTAGCATCTATTTATTCCTAGAAATGTGTGCTACAAGAACATTTCACCTGCCGACACAGGTCTTCCCCCAGAAATAGATTTTTCCTTCGTCAAAATCCCTTACATATACATATACATATATATATATATATATATATATATATATATATATATATATATATATATATATATATGTATATATATATAATATATATATGACTGGTAAAAATGTTCTGTTAGAACAGAATTCCATCTAATAAAGGGAGCCCATAAAAACACCAAAATAGAGAGAAAAGTACTATATTTCAGAGACTGCTGTCTCCCTCTTCAGGTATATGAATGAAAAAAGTTTACAGAAAAGGTGGTATTTATTAGATATATATACATGTACAGTGGTACCTCGAGATACGAAATTAATCCGTTCCGAGACGGCCTTCGTATTATGAGTTTTTCGTAACTTGGAACACATTTTACATGTAAAATGGCTAATCCGTTCCAAGCCCTTCAAAAACACCCCAGTAAATTATATTTCCAGGCCTAAAACACGTGTTCTTGGGTTACGACGGAAGAAATATGACTCCAAAAAGGCAAAATACTGTATATACTTGAGTAATATTCAACTGCATGTAATGTTCAACCCCATTTTTACTGCATATATTAGGACTTTAGCATATGTCCCTTAGCAATAAGCCTAGCCTATGTTAGCGGTTGCTACTGTAGCCTAGTCTATGATTCTGACATCTAAACCTAAGAGCTAAAAGCTTAGAATATGCCAATAAAATGTATAAATAATCAGTATGTACTCATTTCAAATAATTATTAATTAATCATTAACTATAATACACAAACAAACAAAAAACAAACCTTCCGATCGATTGTTTACATTCTTAGAGTATCGAACGAGCGCCAAGCAATCATTTTTCCTAGCACACAGTAAGCCATAAATTGTCATTAGTATCTCTTCAACTAATGAAACCACCAAACAGTATAATAACCATTCATTTCTATTCTTATTCTACTTTACTAATGAAGATACCGAGTTACTGACAGCTATAATGAAACATGCGTATACGTAACGTAATAATAAAACAGAAGAAGAATTCTAAAAAATACGTGTTTGTTGGCAGTCTGATTTATTTTATATTTTATGATATCTAATTCACAATTTTTTTTATTAAATGTATTGCATGTACTCATTTCAAATAATTATTAAGTAACCATTAACTATAATAAACAAACAAAAAAAAGCTTCCAAACATCTGTTTACATCCAGCACTTACGAGTATCGAACGATCGCCAAGCGATCACTTTTACACAGTAAGCCATAAATTTTCATTATCTCTCTTCAACTACTGAAACTACCAAACAGTATAATAACCATTCATTTCTATTCTTTATTCTATCTTTACCTAATGTTTTCTTTATTAAATGTATTGCATGAATAAGTTTTTCAATTTACAGCAACCTTTTACCAATAGAATACATAAAGCACAAGGGGTAGATGCTGACCAATAGGAGAGCAGGACCTTATGGGGTAACTAGCATCAGGAACCAATCGGAGAGCGGGAGGATGGTGGCGAGTTTACTCAGTTGGCGGCGCGGGAGTTTTAAAATTGTTCTTGGTGGTCCGGGCAAATCTCGGGACTTTACAGTATCTTGAAAACTTTTCGTATGTAGAGCAGTAAAATTTTTCGCATTGGCTTTCGTAACTTGGATTTTTCGTAAGTTGAGCCTTTCGTATCTCGAGGTACTGCTGTATATATATAAAAAAAAAATAAAAAAACACAAAATCCTTATACAGGCAGCCCTTGGTTAACAGAGGTATCAGTTAACAGCTTTCCGGTTTTATGGGGCTTGTATAGCGACGCTGTTAACTGGATTTTCGGTGCCAATCTCTGGTTATCAGCGCCAACATCTGGTTGGCAGCGCCGACATCTGGTTAGCAGTGCCAATCTCTGGTTAACGGTGCCAATATTTGGTTAGCAGCGCTGTTAAGCAGGTTTTTAGTGCTGTTATTGCCAATTTTTGGTTAGCAGCACCGGCTGGGAATGAAAAACCCCCCCCCCCCCCCCCCCTTCTGTTAACCGAGGGGTGCCTGTACCTGGTTTCTTCTAAATAATCTATCACAAAAAGTGCATTCAATCACGAAATGAATATGAAAATACAGTCATTTCTGGATATTTCTCATAGAAAAATGCAATTAAAGGGTATATATGCCAAGAATACAAATACTGTATTCAAGCAGTCCCTGGTTATTTACAGACTCGGTTAATGGTGATCCTGTTTTATGATGCTAGAAGAGAAAACAGAACCCCTGCTGATAGATAACTGGGGACTGCCAGTGTGTGTGTGTGTGTGAGAGATAGATAGATAGATAGATAGATAGATAGATAGATAGATAGATAGATATATATATATATATATATATATATAGTGGTACCTCGAGATACGAAATTAATCCGTTCCGAGACGGCCTTCGTATCAAGAGTTTTTCGTATCTTCGAACACATTTAACATGTAAAATGGCTAATCCGTTCCAAGCCCTTCAAAAACACCCCAGTAAATTATATTTCCAGGCCTAAAACACATGTTCTTGGGTTACGACGAAGAAATATGACTCCAAAAAGGCAAAATACTGTACATACTTGACTATTATTCAACTGCATATAATGTTCAACCCCATTTTTACTGCATATATTAGGACTTTGGCATATGTCCCTTAGCAATAAGCCTAGCCTATGTTAGCGGTTGCTACTGTAGCCTAGTCTATGATTCTGACATCTAAACCTAAGAGCTAAAAGCTTAGAATATACCAATAAAATGTATAAATAATCAGTATGTACTCATTTCAAATAATTATTAATTAATCATTAACTATAATACACAAACAAACAAAAAACAAACCTTTCAATCAATTGTTTACATTCAGATCTTACCCGTCTAACGAGTATGGAACGAGCACCAAGCAATCATTTTTCCTAGCACACAGTAAGCCATAAATTGTCATTAGTATCTCTCTTCAACTAATGAAACCACCAAACAGTATAATAACCATTCATTTCTATTCTTTATTCTATCTTTACCTAACGGAGATACCGAGTTATGACAGCTATAATGAAACATACGTAATATATATACGTAACGTAATAATAAAACAGAAGAAGAATTCTAAAAAATGCGTATTTGTTGGCAGTCTGATTTATTTTGTATTTTACGATATCTAATTCACATTTTTTTTATTAAATGTATTGCATGTACTCATTTCAAATAATTATTAAGTAACCATTAACTATAAGAAACAAACAAAAAAAAGCTTCCAAACGTCTGTTTACATCCAGCACTTATGAGCATCGAACGATCGCCAAGCAATCACTTTTACACAGTAAGCCATAAATTTTCATTCTCTCTCTTCAACTACTGAAACTACCAAACACTATAATAACCATTCATTTCTATTCTTTATTCTATCTTTACCTAATTTTTTTTTTTTTTTTTTTTTGTTTTTTTTTTTTATTAAATGTATTGCATGAATACTAAGTTTTTCAATTTACAGCAACCTTTTACCAATAGAATACTTAAAGCACAAGGGGTAGATGCTGACCAATAGGAGAGCAGGACCTTATGGGGTGACTAGCATCAGGAACCAATGGGAGAGCGGGAGGATGGTGGCGAGTTTACTCAGTTGGCGGCGCGGGAGTTTTAAAATTGTTCTCGGTGGTCCGGGCGAATCTGGGGACTTTATAGCAACAACCTTTCGTATCTTGAAAACTTTTCGTATGTAAAGCAGTAAAATTTTTCGTATTGGCTTTCGTAACTTGGATTTTTCGTAAGTTGAGCCTTTCGTATCTCGAGGTACTACTGTATATATATATATATATATATATATATATATATATATATATATATATATATATATATATGATTAATTCACCTCAAAACCTGTGTATCATGTTATGAAATGTATGTTTGGTGTTCAGATTCCCACATATAAAGATAACACATATTAAGTAGTGCAACTTTTCATTTTGAAACATACGTAAGACAGAGAGAAAGAGTGAGCGCTTATATGCAAGCCTCTGAAGAGGGTTGTTTTTCACTTCCTGAGAAGGCCTTAGCTAAGCTAATTTTTTTATTGTCCCGATCGGGCCTGTAACGAAACAAGGCATCTTGTTCATAGACATATGCGAACGCAGCCAGAGGCCCTACTTGTTATCCCTATAGAGATGACGTAATATGTTTTCGTCTCGGACGTGTACACTCAACTACACTCATTCACCCTGATACACATAGTTACACATATAAAAGATTCATTCGCTTTTGAGACGTAGCGGCGTGCGTTAGAGAGTGAAGCATTGCTCTCAAATCTCTCTCTCTCTCTCTCTCTCTCTCTCTCTCCTCTCTCTCTCTCTCTCTCTCTTGCTCGTTCGCGAGTGTTTCATTAACGTAATAATGTAAATCACATTTGTATTTGAGAAGGTCACTCATTAATTGTCTTAATGTATGCGTTGTTTGTGGAATCTGAACATAGTATTATTTCTATTAGTTTTGTGAAGGCACCCACGAAAGTGTAAAAGTGTGTAACAGGCCTTAAAGCTGCAGCTGCATATATAGGTATTTTACAAATGTTTTGAAGTGCACTTCAAGATTTTATTTTTCTTTTGCTTTGTTCTTTTGACATATCAATTTTTATATGCTTAATGTTTGTACTGTCAATGTTTTAATTGTTTTCATATTATGCATTATGTTTTTGCATTGTCTTTATTTGTTTAATTAGTTTGAATAATATTCTATTATGTAATTGTTTGAATCTAACACTTGCAAATTAATCTGCATTTAATTAAATTTCATTTCAAATTTAATTATTGCTTTATAATTTAATTTAATTAATTTTCTTAATAAACTTTTATTTAATTTTGCTTAATAATTACCTCAAGAATTAATTAAACTTTTATTTTCAAGTAATAACAATTTCCCTGAGATTGTGAATTTCACTTATAAATTTGGAATTTAGAAAAAAAAATTTGTATTTAAAATTTATATGAGCATTTTATTACAACACCAGTATTATATTTTATTTTTGTTTAGGTAGAAATATAGAGTGATAATTGTGCCATTTCCCACAAATAAATCAGAATCAGGGAAACACTAGCTTTGAAATTATAGAAGGAGTGATGCCCTTTAATTAAGATTACCTCACATCCATTTTAATGAACTTAGACTGATTGTTTTCTTGACTGTTCAGTTCTATAAGGGATCACTATTACCTTTAGAGTATTCAGTCATTTAGTATTTGTGATGAAGGGTCAGGTGTCTGGCTGTAGTGAGGTAAGTAAAAACCAGGTACTTGAACAAACTGTGCCCTACGTACAAAGGGTGTCCCAGACCCAGGAATAAAAGGGTCTCTTGTGCTAAAATATATATATATATATATATATATATATATATATATATATATATATATATATATACAGGCGGTCCCCGGGTTACGACAGCTCCGGCTTATGACGTTCCGAGGTTATGACGCTTTTTCTTAAATATTCATTGAAAAAACCGCCCTGGGTTACGACGCTTGTTCCGAGGTTATGACGCTGACGTTTCCGACGCTCCGAGTTAACGACGCTTTTAAAATACGCATACTATGATAAGAATCCTTTATAGTTTAGCACAGTATATTAATAAACCTAAGTTTTTGGTTAGATTACAACAAAAATTTTGAGGTTATGATGATTTTCGACACTTTTTATGTCGTATTTTTTAAATTTTTTTAGTGACGCCTCATATGCGGAACTAGTTTCCGAGCGAATGAATACACTAGCTTGGGATGCACAGTTTATAACAGTCCAAAAGCGCAAATAATGAAAAAATCATTGCTTGTTTCCAGTATACATAATTAACAAAACCAAGTTTCTGGTTAGATTACAACACAAATTCCAAGGTTACGACGGTTTTTTATGCTTTTTAACGATACCTCATACGCAGAACTAGTTTCTGAGCGGAGGGCGCATAAATTAATTTATGTTATTAAACTGTATGCTAACCATAGTCAAGGATAAGGAACGCATTCTCAAACAGTATACATATCCTTTAATACAAAACAGCAAAATATCATTGAAACATTATTTCACTTAAAGAATCCATTTATACTCTACTTAGACTTGGATATAAAACCATAGTTTCTCTCTCTCTCTCTCTCTCTCTGCTCTCTCTCTCGCTCCTCTCTCTCTCTCTCTCTCTCTCTCTCTCTTTGTATTTTCCGACGAAAATAATCACTAATTAGTGTATTTTGATGTTTTTTTCATGACTAAATACATTTTTATAATACAAAAATGATTTACTAATTTCAAATATTAATTTGATTAATACTGTATTGTAAGTTTAATAAGTTGAAATGATATCACATAATAAAAATAATAGTTCTCTCTCTCTCTCTCTCTCTCTCTCTCTCTCTCTCTCTCTCTCTCTCTCTCTCTACTACAAAGATGTATGCTTTTTTGTATGATAAATAAATGATTTACTATTTTCAAATATTAATATTAATTTATACAGCAATAATATCAATTCATTAAAGAAAATACCATAGTGAATTAGTAAGATTTTAGCTTATATATTTTAAAATTATGGAAGAATGAAGGAAATCCCAGTCTTCTTTCTCTAACCTTTTCCTCTAACTCCATGGTACTAAAAAACTGTCACGATATATCAAGTTCTGTGACAGCCAGGAGGGGGAAGAGCTGCTGTGTTGCCATCAAATGCTCATGAAATCCCCCCCCCCCTCTCTCTCTCTCTCTCTCTCTCTCTACTCTCTCTCTCTCTCTCTCATTTACTGAGACTCGAGATTTTTTATGTACGTGTACTATTGTTTTTAATACTTCAAATAAATAATAATAATAATAATAATAATAATAATAATAATAACTGTAATTACAAAATTCATATGTGATAGTATTTTAAAGAAATACACTAAACTTAATTTCTATCCGGTGGTCACTTTTTAATTAAGGTTAACTCTCTCTCTCTCTCTCTCTCTCTCTCTCTCTCTCTCTCTCTCTCTCTCTCTCTCTCTTTTGCCACACAACATAATAATGGTGTCATAGTGGTAACTCCCTCCCTCTCTTTTGCTGGAAGCGTTATAAGTATTTTTTGAGAGAACAGAGAGAGATAAACACACCTCTCTCTCTCTCTCTCTCTCTCCGCTCTCTCTCTCTCCTCTCTCTCTATCTCTCTCTCTCTCTCTCTTTTACCGAGATGAAAGAATTTTTATGGTACTAGTATGTAAAATGTTTATTGATAATTTCAGTTATTTAATAATAATAATAATAATAATAATAATAATAATAATAATAATAATAATAATAATAATAAAACTGTAATTACAAAATCATAATGGTCGTATTTTAAAGAGATGAAAATGACCTTTCCATTTCACTGGTAAGGATAATTCCTCTTTCTTACTGAGATGAGAGAAATTTTATGGTAGATGCCAGTGTTTATTATATTTTCAAATAATAATAATAATAATAATAATAATAATAATATAATAGAAGTAGTAATAATACGATAAATAATTTCAAAAGAAAATTCTTCCCTTCGTCTTTTTCTGTATCAATTTCCCTACCTCATAACTCCAGTGACACTCGAGGTGGGAAAGTACAATGCCATACAATGGTCAACGAATTTAATGGTTTTATGTAATCGCTCTCTCTCTCTCTCTCTCTCTCTCGTATTTTAATGAAAATATACAGTAATTTGTGAATACACAGTGTTGCACATGAAAAAAGTAAATTAGTGATAATTTTAGAGATACGGCCCTAAGAAAAATTGCAAATTAGTGAAATTTTCCCTGTGGACATGTTTTCAACAACGTCGTTCCGGTTTACGACGATTTTCGGGTTACGACGCGTCTTAAAAACGGAACCCCCGTCGTAACCCGGGGACTACCTGTGTATATATATATATATATATATATATATATATATATATATATATATATATATATATATATATATATATATATATATATATACATATATACATATATATACATATATATATATACACATATATATACTATATATATATATATATATATATATATATATATATATATATATATATATATATATATATATATATATATATACACACATGTACACATGCACATATATATAGATAGACAGATAGATAGATAGATAGATAGATAGATAGATTAGGATAGATAGATAGATAGATAGATAGAAATAGGATAGAGAGATAGATAGATATAATATACATTATATAGATATTATATATATATATATATATATATATATAAGTTTATAAAAAAAAAATTGTACAATATTCAAAATAGCCTTGACTTTTTAGACAGAGGTAGGGTACACTTGAAATGAAAATTTAAAAAGTTTTTAACAATTTTGCAGAAAGGCCCTGTAACATCAGGTACCAAAATCCTACATAAAGAAGTGTTGTTAAAGGTGTAAATTCCAAAAGATTAACCACATCACTTGATCACCTTCCTGGAGATCACTTAATTTTATCATCTTATCCATAAAATGATATTAACGTAAAGAACTATAACAGTAAAAAATTTACTGAAAAACTCAACCATTAAAATTTCAAGTGTTTAAGACCAATATAAAATTATAACCAACTCTAAAACTTTCCAGATTATTGAGTATATATTATAATCAGGTTGCTGAGGAACCATTTTTTACTTTTGTAAGGGCTGACCAGAGATTTTGTTTTTGATGAAATAAACTATATCCTATTTAATAATATACTGCCCCTTCATTAACTCCTAATGGATGGATTGCTCCTCAGGAGTAGTAATAATAGGTTTGGGGTGGTGGATGGATTGATCCTATAGATAAACAATATGAAGCACCATCTATTTGGAAAGAATTGGGCGGGCAAAAGGTGCCAATACTTACATAGCCCATAATTTCACTAATGGCAACTTTTACACTGGCTAAAGTCAAGACTTGGTGGCTCAGTACTTCAGTTCTCCTTCTGACCTCAAGGTGGAATGTATTGCGTCTCTCTCAAATGACGTCTTTTTGTAAATTTGCTCGTAAATTTATACGTACCAAGGAGTTTCTGCTGGTTTTTGTTCTCATCTTTTACAATAGTATGTCAGTTGTAAATGTAATTTTGCAAAGAAAAGTGCAAAGAAATATTAGAAAAAAAATTTAAAAATAATAAAAGTCACTGAAGCTTTGTTCTCGGTAAGTTTACGTAATTTTTCAACAAATATGCTAAGAACTTTACTGATTATGTTTCTTTTGTTTTGATATTGTGTGAACTGTAATTATAATTTTACAAAATAATATAAAATTATTTATTAGAAAAAACATACACAAGTTTGTAAAATTTACAATTGTCTTGTAAAAGAGGCTCCACAAGGGAGTGCAAATAGTAATTTTAACTTCTCATGGAAGGCAAGTTTTTTTTTCACCATGTGCATTTGCATATTGCCCTGTTCTATTGATATGTCTTTTTCATAAATTGGCCGACCTCAAAGTTTAACCGGCCCGAAGAGCTATATATTGATATATTTACCCATCCAGTAAGGGTTAATCTTTAAGAACTGGGCTAAAAAATGAAAATGCAGCTCCCTAGACCGACCAGGCAAATTTGACGCCAGCTAATTTAAGAAAAAATGCATCAATGTAAAGAGAAAGACATGCAAATGCACATAGTGTAAGGAAAAAAATTCTTAAAAATTCTCCCTACCTTCCCTGAGAAGCTGAAAATTACTATTTTCAACCGGTTGTGGGGCCTCTTTTACAGGCCAATTATAAATTTTACCAAGATAAACACGTTTTTTCTAATAATTGATTTTATTTTATTTTGTAAAATTATAATTACAACTCACACAATATAATAACAGATAAGAACTAAAATCAGTAATAAATTCTGAGTGTATTTGTTGTAAAATACATATTTATGTAAGTTTACCGAGATGAAAGATGCAGCAACTTTTTTGGATTATACTTGTTTTTTCTAATATTTCCTTCAACTTTTCTTTGTAAAATAGCAATTATAACTGACATACTACCATAAAACATAAGAACTAAAATCAACAGCAACCCCTGCGTATACTGATGATCAGAAATATAAAAAGCAGTCATGTGAGAGAGAGAGGCAGTACATGCTCCCTTGAAGTCAGGGAGCAAGTACATGACTAACTCGTGAGAAGTCTATAACTGGCGAGCTAAGCCAGTATAAAAGTTGCCATTAGTAAATTCATGGGCTATTGAAGTAATAGAACCTCTTTCCCACCTGATTTCTCCAAATGATGGCCTGTAATACTGATATTCACCAGGGGGTAATACATCCACTACCCAAATCTGTTATTGCTACTCGTATGAAGTTATTTGTCCATTAAGGGTTAAAGTTTGAAATAAAATGAAAATATTGAAAACTGACAAAATTTCTTTCAAAGATCCGTTTCTAATAGTACTTGATATACACTGTTGGTTGTGGGTTTGATTTCTAGTGCTGATCTACATTATCTACAACTACAGGCTTGGCTGACTGAGTAATTCATCTAAAATCCATGGGTTGGCTAAGTATAACCAATTTGAAGACAGGATAACATAAACCAACAGTTTAATTCTTAAATTCATAACTGTCAGATTCATTATTCCACAGTTCCTGACATTTACCAAGGTGATTGGTTTACGAGATGGCAACAGATTTCTGACATGAATACATATATCTGATCTATTCATAGTGATAGCAGCTTTGGCTGCCTTAGCATCATCTCCTTAAGAGCTATATGAGCAAGGACCCAATGTACTAATTTAGGACTTATACCAGTTTCAAATAATTTGTGAAATGAAAACTTGTTGAACATAAGGATTTTTAGGACAATAATTTTGCAGAGCTTCTAAAACACTTAACAGTGTCATTGAAAATTAAAAATGACTGAAACAGAGAAGGTAAAAGGGTAACTGTCTTTATAGTATTGTTTGGTATAGAATTAGTAAACACCTTTTCTAAGTAGCCAGAACTTCTGATCACATACAAGTGTCACAAGAACTAGTGAAACTAGTGGAGATGTAGAATTGCAAAGTAATCCCTGCAGACCATGTGTATCCCTACAATCTTGGCTAGTAGTTAAGATATGATATCTGGAAATTTGGCTCTAGTATACAGTCAAGCACTGGGGCATTTTACCCACTCAGCACTAATACGTGTATAGTGAAGAGATAGAGTTGAAGTGGTTGGATGGATAGAAAGATGTAACAAAAGAAAAGGGGCATGAGGTGAAACAAATGGCTGAAACGTGATTGCAGGTAAAGGGAAAAGGGATGCTGCAAACAGCTTTTAGTAATGATTCCATCAGTGCACCTCACAGTACACCATGAAGTCTTCCACCCTATGGGTTTCTTAGTTATGGACTTGGCAACTGATAATAAAAGCAGCTAACAGGAAAATACAAGGTCCCACACATATCAAGTAGTTCTAGCTGAGAGACCAACCTTGGAAGCCAGTTTAAAGAAAGGCTATTGTTCAATAGACAAATAAGATAATGAATGGTGGATTCAGACAATGGAAATTATATCAAAACATGATAAAGGCATCTCATGAAAAGATAATGGGAAAATATGGAAACTTGACTTTATGAAAGACTACATTATGTAACAAAAGCAAGAGGAGGAAGCAAAGAAATGGGAACTGACAATAGAAGGTAAGATAACCTACACAGAAAGGAATATGGAAACAAAGATGGGCAGTAGCACAAAACCAAGAATAAACCACATGAGCAACTGTTATAGAGATTTAGAAACAAAAAGAGGCACAGAAAAGGTTTACAGGCTAACCAAAGAAAGAAACAAGAGCACATAAGACATAACCCCCAAATAAAGCAAATTAAAGGAGCAGACAGAAAAGTGGCCAATGAAAATGAGGGAAATCATAAGGAGATGGAAGGAATATTAAGAAAAACTATCAAATGAAGAACATGACAGATTTATGAGAAGAGATGAGAATTAAAATTTTGAAATGTTTAATGAGACAAAAAGAGGAGAAATACAAGCAGCTCTGAGCAAGATGAAGAGTGGTAAAGCTGTTGGGCCAGCAAGCATGCCTATCAAAGCATGAAAGACACCAAGTAAGGAGGAAATGGATATACATACTGTGGGAGCTCATGAAGTATATAATGGAAGAGGAATTATACCAAAAAACAGGGAGAGGGTATACATACTTATACCCATTTTTAAAGTAAGACGGGACATGCAAAGTTCCGAGAATTACAGGAAATAAATTAATGGCCCATACCCTGAAAATATTGGACTGAATAACATATGAAAGATTTAGAAAGGAGGTCAAGATCACGAGACAGCAGCTAAACTTTATTAGAATATTGGCACTGGATTGGTACATATGATGGAATATCCCCCTAATGCTAGGTAAGGGCCTTACATATGGTCTCAATCGACCTATACAAGACATAAGATAAGAGTACTTAAAAAGTAAGTGTGGAGAAGTGTGAGGGAGCATGGAGGACAAGAAAAGTATGTGGCAGTAATCAGTGAAATGTAAAGAAATTAACAACCACAGAGAAGAATTGTAATAACTGGCAGCTTCCAGCTCAAGGTCGGATGCCACCAGAGATTAGAACTGAGCCCCTTCTCGCTTAGTATCAAGCTAGATAACACAGCTACGGATGTATGCAGGGACAACCAGGCGTACGTTCTACATTGATGACATCATTTTGAATGAAGAAATTAGAGAGAAAACTAGTTAAGTGGAGAAATGCATTAGAGTGTAGAAGGATGAAAATAAGTTGAACACAATCAGAATACATGACAACTAGGATGGATGATGATCAGGGCACCGTGATTTATAGTTATTGGTTCAAAACTCCATTTACAGCAATGTAAGACCATACTTTCCATTTGTCATTACATAAAAGTAATCATCTCTTTACCTTGATTACATAAAAATAAACTGCTGCTGATGATGTGTACTATGTGCCTAGTTAGGGTTACTATGGCTACATCAGTACATACTAAAAGTTTACCCTTTTTTTTTATTATCAATCATTCCTTAAACAAGACATTTAAACAACAAATGTATTCATGTATCATTTACTTGGTTTCAGATATCATAAGTAATGCACAGATAATTTATGAATGCTCACTCTGTACAGAAGGATGCACACTGTTATGCATTTACAAATCCATACAGCACGTTGTGTCATTCTGTGTAAAGGGTTTGAATCAGACTTATGTGGGACTATGGGAACCATTCCCATTTAAGCCGAGGACCAACTGTATATGGTTTGGTTAAATAAGAACTATATATGTACGTATATACCCTGGGAGTCTATTAATCGTAAAATATAGAATCCACACCATTTAACTACAGACACCACCCTACTTACAAACAATAAACTTACAAACATTGAGATACTAAAAAATGGGATCTCACATTGAAAGTGTGTTCCGTGTTTCCCTTTGCCTCCCATATGCTCAAATTTTGTTCTATAAAATTCTATAAAATAGACTAATGCATGTATGTATAGTGAATTGTGTTTTAGGATGAAAAAATGTACTGCAATAATGTACTGACTTATCAAACTGTACCAAAAATTTGGTGTGAAGAGACCAGTAACCAACTTACAAGCAATTCAACATAGTACAAACAGCTGTCGCAACGTAATTTGTTTGTTAGTTAGTTGGGTGTTATCTGTATTCTGTACTAACTCCAACTTACAATTAATTTCATTTACAGTAGGGCTGTTAGAGCATAAACCCATCATAAGTGGGGACAAGTGGTTTTATTTGCATTTGTACTTTTGACAGCAGTTTTTGGCGTTTACTTTTCTAGATCCAGCATGTTCACTGAGAGTTGTTGTAGTAGTACTTGATTTTTATAAATTCTCATAATTTTAATATATTTTTATTCCAAGCTAGTTATAAACAAAGTTGTTTAATCAGACACCAAGGCCAGGCTAAATATCTTATCTCTTACAAAGCTGAGCCTAAGGGTTTGTTCTAACAGAGTAATAAGATCAACAGAGTAATAAGATCTTATCTAACAAATTACAGCTTCATAAAAACTTTAAATGTTGGCACACTGAAGACATTTGAGATTCTGACAAAATTTCCGTGAGGGATTTCTGATTAATACTTGTCATTCAGTGTCAAAAGAATTCTGAAATTTACAAAATACATTATTTGTGTACAGTAGGTTAACAATACTACTTAGCTACGGTTTGTTCTTTAAAATAAAAATATTTATAAAAAAAAATTGATAACTGAAAAGACTAAAACTGTTAGGAGATTCTAATCAAATGTTTTTGAGAAATCATGTCCAATCCTAAACCTCTGCTGCCACACTGAAGTATATTACAAAATAGCTCATGAAGCCATTATGGAAATCAAGATGATGACAAACCAGCCAATTTGCAATTACAAAGCCTTGATGAAATATAACTATGTATGTATCCCCTTTGGTTAAGTTTTTATACCTGAAAACTGTGTCACCATGAATAAATGTCAAGCTCACTGTCAGTTTATGGTAATTTTAACTACAAAAACAATGCCACACTGAAGTAACTTTATCCTGTACAAGAAATGGTCACTCATTGACCAATGGGTACTTGATAAACATCCTATGAACCAATTTCAGAATGCAGAACAACACATGGACATATTATAGGTGAGACACAATATGAATTTAAACCATAACACCAATTCCAAGTTTCGTTAACAAATCCTTGAAAATAATTCTGTTTGAGGCTTCAACATTTTCAATTTGCCAAAACCTTAAATTTTAAGAGCTACAATTTATCAAAAATATCTACTAATATATTGAGTGGGAACAAAACCTTCTGCCCAGCACTATAAGAGTTAATTAAATCATTACCCTAGTCTGGTTCAACTATTAAGTTTAAAAATAATAGTGATTCATATCACAACCCAAGATTCTTTTACAATTAGAGATTCTACTTTGCTCACATACATAAAATCATATAAATTTGTGTTTAGCTTGTAAATTTTCTCCTTAACCTGCAAAAACTTATACTGTATGGGCTATTCTGCATGTCCAGTTATTAGCCTAACATAAAAAATGTACAGGGCATATAATAAACAGAGTATTGCATAAAAAATAATTTCATTGTTTATAGTATACAGGGTAAAAAATTAGAATTAAGTCATGTGAATCACTCTATACCATTCATAAAAATAGAAATTCTTGTTCAATGGTTAAATGAGAGAGAGAGAGAGAGAGAGAGAGAGAGAGAGAGAGAGAGAGAGAGAGAGAGAGAGAGAGAGAGAGAGAGAGAGAGAATCCAATGTTCAGAATGCAATGCTATTTGGCATCTCAGACCACAGGTAAGAAGAAGGTTCCTTGTTTATGGATTTATACATGGTATTGTATGTATTGAGACACTATAAGTAAAACTTACCTTGACAAAAACAAATTTCCAGCCTTGTTAATCACAAGTGTTCAGGAGCTAATGATGTTATAGTAATATGGTTCCATTGCATGCAAAAGTTTCAATGCTAAAGCAAAAATTTACATAGCCTTCAAAAATGAATAAGTACAATAAAATCAAATGCAACATACCCAAATAAAAAGTAAAAGTTTAACAAGCATGCAAAAGTAGTAGAAATTAAAAAATTAAATATTAAACCATTTCTGTACTTACCATTTCTGTTTCATGAAGGTTAATATCAGCTGATTCATGAGTGGTGTTAAGACTGCGGACTGGAGTAGTGGGACACCCTGCAATGAGTAGAATCCGCTTATACATATTAGCAAATTTACAAGGCCTATCTGAAATTTATGGCCTTTAAAATATTTAGCTACATACATATATATATATATATATATATATATATATATATATATATATATATATATATATATATATATATATATATATATATATATTACAATTTGTGTATGTATGTACATTATATGGACATTACAAACCTACAAAATGCTAGGTCCATATACAAGTATATATCAACTAAGTTTTCCTAACACTATATCTTCTTTCAGCAGTCTTTTCATTACATGTACTAATATCAAAAGTTTCTGACCAACATACATCAATTAAATGCTACCTTACTGGAAGTGAGAACTTTAACCATACTACCACAAACCATATGATATTACAATATTGCCATCACAACGTGTTAAAGCAGGTCAAATAGATAGGTATACCCCTTCTATCACAAAGGCCTATGCTGTTGTTCAGAAATGTACACATTACAAAAGCCTTGTATTGGAAGTTATAAAACCTTTTATTGGAAGTAGGAGAGTTGGTATTTCAATACAAATACTTGTATCACAAATAAATATGAATTCATTGATATCATGGTAGGCATCAACATCGTTTGATATTTTCAAGTACATTACTGCACAGTAATTACATCAACAACTCTACCACAAATTTTATAAGAATAACTTATCCTGGCATGATTCAGACCATAACCTCAAGATTATATCTACATACTCTCCCAAAAACTTTCAGTATGTGCAGACTATAATCTGAAAAAACTCAATAGAGTAGGGCTTTCAACTCATGACAGTTTTGAAATGACATATGGACATACAGTTTACCACAAAGTTTCAAAAACTAATTTAAAAATACATATACTTTTTTAATAACAATACATACTGTCACTCAAAATACTGGAATAATAAGAATGAGAATTCACAACCATGAACATGACTTAGTAAGAAAACTTGACAAGAGAATGCAATAGAAAACAGGAGATGATGTTTAACCAGCTCCGCGAAGTTAAACAGTAAAATAAGACGCATACTCTAATACACCCATTTAAATGTAACAATACAACTCCAGCTAAGTGAAAAAGGAACAGATGATACTGAAAATCTTTAAGCAATCTCTTAAAAAATCTGTTGCTATTAGGCAGACAAAGATGCTTACAATTTTGATGATACAGGCATACACTACTATGAATAGTGTATGCCTGTTCGGTGAACTAAAACACCACGTATGACAAGTTAAAATGCCAGCAACAAGCTTTCATAGAAGATAAGGAAAATTTGCTACATAAGACAAATGCTGAATGAAAAATATACTAAAAGTAGTATACAAAAACTTGCATTTTGAATAAGGTAGGAAAATAAGCTTAATCACCAGTCATCTTACTCAATAAAGGTACTCAATAAAGGTTTAGAAGTCACATCACTTCCCACGCCACTCCCTTCACCCATAACTAAGAAAGCTGACTGATTTATTATGTAGTATTTGTGTCACTATTCTTATTAAAGTTTCTGCATAATAATGTTAAAAATTAGAAATACTGACATCAAAATTATTTTAAAGCTTTGTCAATGAAGACAGAAAAACTTTATTTTGTATATCATGAATAAAATGGTATTATTAGTTTTGTTTAATAAAAAAAAAAACTCACTTTTAGACTACAGGTTTTTTCAATTTCTACTTTTAAAGTTTTCTGGATATGGTCTTGAACTGCTTAAATCATAAATTATTGGTGCTGCCGTGTGTCAAAAATTTTGCCTCCCCTGTGTACAGTGTATATCAAAGAGAATTAAAATAAAGGATATAAGTAGACCACAAAAAGAATAGTTTACCAACTATTGCCCTGTATGTTTCATGTTGCTTGTGTTTACTTCTATTTTCTGTTAACAAATGCATAATGAATAGATACACATTAAAATTGACACTGGTTTTGACTTCAACCTTCTGTATAATGGACACATGTTTAACAACTTCAATAACCTTTTCCCATTAGTAATTGCCTTAAAATCCCTTATAATTTTGTCTTCCAAGTTTTGAAAATTATTATGCAGAACACGGCTGATTATGAATCATGAGTTTTACTAATTTGAATAAATTATCAACAGAACTTTACTAATGTAAATAAATTATCAGCAATGTGAAACTTGCATGATAAATCAGTTCGCTACCAATAATATGACAAATTTTCTAAGACAATTTGCATTTTTCATAGCTACAAACCTGAGGTCTTAACAATAGGATAATTTCTAGCGCCTAGCTGGATCCGGTTAAAAGCAGATGAAAGCAAGGAATCTTGTGATATCTGGCAATGCATGCGTAGATCAGGTGAAGAGTGGTCAAGGATCGCTCATCTACGCCAGTCTTTCCCAACTCAGGATGACTTAACCAATAGAGGGGCGGCTAGAGGTGGGCAGTATAACGTTAAGACCTCAGGTTTGCAGCTATGAAAAATACAAATTGTCTTATAAAATTTGTCATTTGTTCATACACAAACAAACCTTCGGTCTTAACAATAGGATAGACTCATACTTGGAGGGAGGTATAAGACATCCTAGATTGGCTGGGGGCTTACCCATCAGTCCAGCTCTCAAAAGAAATAGTTCTTGGAGAGGGACTAACCACTCAGAATCCTGAGTGATGTACAATGATATATGGGATAACCATTGTATAGGGAACCAAAGAGAAACTTTGACTGTCCGATGACAAACCAAGACACTAGGGTTTGTATTACTCCTGACTCCTCCTTGCCATGGAGTGGAGCCTATGCTACCAAATAGTGGGTAAGATATTGTATATTACATGACCACACTACCAGAATGACTACCTCACTCACTTGTATCAAACCAGTCCAGCAAATGACGTGTCTATCCCTTAAACCGCCCGAAGGAAGAAGAAAAGGTACAAGAGAAAGAAGGAGACCAGCCAACTCACTCATTCTCTCATCCACACAATCATCTTAGGTAAGATACAAAGGTGCCTCGTTAAGGGCAACTATGAGTTACACAACCTGTTGGGCAGCCTACCACAGGACCCAGGGAAAACGTGTCCATAGATCTGTGGGCAACATCCTTACGGTAGAAGGAGGTGAACATGGACTGGCGTAACCAAGTATCAGCGCTCAGCACTCTATGTACAGCCAAGTTCTTTTTGAAAGCCAGAGAGGGACCAAAACCTCTTAACGTCATGTGGCGGTAGAATCATCAAGAGTCAAGTATGCCTGTCTGATGGCTTCCCGTATCCAAAAAGAGATAGTATTCTTAGACACCTCTTTCTTTGAATGGCCTGTGCTAAAAAAAAAAAAAAAAAAAAAAAAAAAAAAAAAAAAAAAAAAAAGTCTGCGGCAGCCTGGTCTACGGTGCCAAGTCCTTTTAAGATAGCAACGCAGGGCCCAGACAGGGCACAACAAAAGCTCTTGAGCATCACCACCCACAAAGTCAGTCAGTGATGGAATGGAAAAATAAGTGAACCTATCATCATGCACCGAGGGATTTTGGGTCTTGGCGACGAATTCCGGGACAAATCCGGACACCGACTTATAACCCCTGGTGTGCTTCACCTCATAAGTCAGACCGTGGAGCTCTCATACCCTCTTGGAAGATGCCAAAGCCAAAAGGAAAACTGTCTTGAGCATCAGGTTCCTGTCAGATGATTGACGCAAGGGCTCATATGGACTCTTAGTTAAGCTCTTAAGCACCAAGAAAACATCCCACGTTGGAGGCTTGAGCTCTCTAGGAGAACTCGATTGCTCAAACCCCTTTACTAGCAGGGAAAGTTCCCAGGAAGAGATATCGATACCCTTAAGGCGTAACACCAAACTCAGTGCCGCCCTGTAGCCTCTAATAGCAGAAACAGACAAACGTTTCTTGTCTCTGAGGAAGGTTAAAAAGTCTGCTATTAGCTGAATAGAGGTCGTGGGTGGAGAAAAACCCTGTTTACGACACCAATCACAGTAGATCGCCCATTTGCCTTAGCAAACTGCGGAGGTTGACTTCCTAAGACTGCTGGACATGTGCCCAGCTGTTCTCTGAGAAAAGCCTCTCGCTCGGAGGAGATACTTGATAGCCTCCAACCGTGAAGAGACAGGGATTCTACTGACTGGTGGAACCTTTCTGCATGGGGCTGACACAGGAGATGCCGCCAAGGGGGAATCTCCCTCGGAATCTCTGAAAACGACGACAGCAGATCTGGAAACCAATCTGCCTGAGGCCACAGAGGGGCTACCTAAGTCATCCTGAGACCCTGTGAACTCACCAGCCTGTTCAGAACCTGACGGATCAAACAAAACGGAGGGAAGGCATACACCTCCAGGTTGTCCCAGGGATGTTGGAATGTGTCTTCTGCCAATGCTAAGGGATCTGGAACCACTGAACAGGACACCTCCAGCTTCCTGTTTAGCGTGTCAAGAAAAGGTCCAGCATGGGTCTCCCCCAAATCTGGAAAAGCTTGTCTGCCACCACTTGATGAAGGGACCACTCTGTGCCTAGGATTTGATTGCGGCGATTGATTTGGTCTGCGACTACGTTCCGTTTCCCTGGGATATACCTGGCTGAGAGCTCTACCGAATTGCTGATTGCCCACTGGTGAAGCTCGACGGTCAAGGCGTGAAGTTGCTGAGAAACCAGGCCTCCCTGTTTGTTCACATGGGCTACCACCGTGGTGTTGTCCGACATGAGAATGACCGAGTGACCCTCAACCTTCCCCCAAAACTCCTTCAGACCCACGAAAGCCGCCTTCAACTCCAAGACATTGATATGCTGCTGCTTGTCCTCAAAACCCCAAACGCCTGAAGCGATGAGGCCGCCTAAGTGCGCGCCCCAACCTGCGAGGGAGGCGTCCGAGAACAGAAGGAAGTCCGGTGGGAGAGAATGCAGAGGGACACCCTTCAACAGATTCTAGTCGTCCAACCACCAATGAAGGTCTTCTCTCACTTCCAAAGACAGAGGAACCATAAACAAGGGAGAGTCCCCTGCCGGAGACCAGAATTCTCCCAGTCTCTATTGCAGAGACTGAAGATGAAGAAGCCCATGAGGGACCAACTTCTCCAGGGAAGATAACACTCCTAGAAGAACCTCCCACTGATGAGCTGACTGATGTGACTTTGACAGGAAGTTGTGCGCTACAGCCCGCAACTTCTCCAATCTCTGATCCAACTGGAAAACTCTTGCCACTGTCGTATCAATGACCATGCCCAGGTAGAGAATCCTTTGAGTGGGTACGAGGTTCGACTTTTCCTGGTTGACTAATATGCCCAGGTCCAGACAGAACCGAAGTAGACAATCCCTGTCCTGCAGCAGCTTCTCCCTGGAAACTGCCAAGACTAACCAATCGTCATGGTACCTCAGCCAGATCCACTGAGCATGGGCCCAACTTGACACGAGAGAGAAGACCCTTGTGAACACTTGAGGGGCTGTCGTCAGCCCAAAGCACAAGACTTTGAACTCTAAGATCTTGTCCGCAAGAGAGAAGCGAAGGAACTTCCTGGACAAGGAATGAACAGGAACTTGGAAGTATGCTTCCCTTAAGTCTAACGACAGCATGAAGTCGCCTTTCCTCACGGCAGCCAACACCAAGCGTGGGGTCTCCATCTAGAACTGTGTCTTCCTGATGAAGCGATTCAAGGTGGATAAGTCGATCACTGGCCTCCATCCTCCCGACACCTTAGGCACCAAGAAGATGTGACTGTAAAACCCCAGGGATGGACGCACTACTTCCTCTATTACATCCTTGTCCAGCATTTTCTGCACTTCCTCCCGAAGAGCCAAGAACTTCAGAGAATCTGGAGGATACGTCTTCCTGAGTTGCGGCTTGTCCGACAGAGGAGAGAAGTTGAATGGCAACAGGTATCCCACCTGAAGGACATCTACCACCTACTTCTCCACCCCGTAACTCTGCCATTTGGCCCAATGGCCAGCCAGGCACCCCCCCACCAATGGCGTAGGAGAGGGAGAGGCGCCTAACCTACCGACGGCCCCCTTGACCTCTGCCCCAGGGGCCCCTTCTTGGTTTAAAGGAATGAGAGCGAAAGGGGCATTGATCTTGAGACTTAGGCTGTGTCGAATGGGAAGGGCCTGCCGAACTCGAGATCCTCGATGGCCTACCAGGTGACGATCTCCTCAACTGCTGCTGGACCGGGGGAGGAGGAGGAGGAGCCGGACGTCTCTGAGGGCGAGACTCTGACTTAGACACGGCCTGGTGCACCAGTCGGTCCTTGGTGTCAGCCTGGCGCCAGTCTATCGCATCTTTGAGTTCTGTCCGTGGAAACAAAAATTGTGACTCCAACAAATCACCATTCCTCAATGCCAATAGAGACTCGGTGTCGAGTGATCTCTCCATCCTAGACAAAGCTGCATCCCTCCTAATCAGAAGAAGATTAGCCCATAAATTGGCACTGAGGTGAGCCAAATATGAAAATGCCTTGCCCCCAGACTGCAATAGACTGGCAAGCGAGGCGGCACTCACCAACCCTTCAGGGGACCTGTCAGAAGCTATCTTGGTAATCACCACAGACCAGAGGTCCAGCCAAGAAACCGTCTGCAACATGGAGGCAGCTGTAGATTTCAAAGCTGAGGCATCTTGTGGAGACAAGGGCGGACCCACTGACCTCAACTGTTCCAAAGTCAAACCCGGCTTCAGGCGAATGACATCTGGGTTAAGGTGGTGTGACAACAAAAATGCAGAGCTCATAGCATAGTACTTCCTATGTCTCGTGAGAGGCGGGGGTAGTAGTTTGGTAGAGCCCCTAGAGCGAAGCGAACCATCCCGGTCAGAAACAGAGGCGTTGACCTTCTGCAAGACCGACTAAACGTGCCCCGACAAAGGCAGCTGAAGAGATGATTTGGGGTCCTGAGTAGCTCCCACCAAGGTTTCCAAGCAAGAAGGAGTGTAAGACTTTCCAAATTGTTGAACCCACAAATGAGATCAACATCTTCCGAAAAGGAAGATAGAAACTCCTGCGTGTCTCCCTCCTCCTGCTTTGGCACCAGAGACCGACGACGAGAAGGGTGTGTAGGTTCTTCTAATGCACCTTCTTCACCAAAATTAACAGAAGAGTTAGCAGCCAAACATTCCGAAACCCCTACTAACCTGTCCGAGACGTACCCACTGTAACACTAGGCACATCACTTACCTCAACAGATGACTCCAGATGTCCATGAATGGTCACGGGCATGGCGGCCGTACATACGTGAGATGGGGAGGAAACTCGAACACTCGAGATTGACGGAGAATCCCTTATAGTCGAACTCTTGGAAGCACCAGCGAGAGAGGCAGACAAACGCTCCAGCTGCACCAACTCCGTGCTCACTACCTTCGACCTCTTGACAGGCGCCTTCAGATCTTAACGGCGATGAATAGGCCTTGGAGAAGAAGGAGCACTAACATCACGTGCACGGGTAGGGGAGGTTGCAACAAGCTCGCCATGTGCAAGGACTAAGGGGGGGGGGGGGGGGGGGAGGGGGGGGGGGGGGGGGGGGGGGGGGGGGGGGTGTTGCACGTTCGAGATACGAGGCCAAGAGCGAAGCAACCCCTGCAGAACACACACCACTATGCTGCTACCCGCAAAGAAGAGGCCAGGAGGAGGGGGGATGGCCTGGCCAGACCGGGAAGGGGGGTGCAAGCCTCCACAAAATGCACTAGCAACCCCTCCAAGGACAGGTTACCCCCTAGCCTTAGCGTCCTCCAAATCATCGCCATTTTGGATGCCTCCGACACTGGAAGAGAAGAGAATGATGAAAAAACCTTACCCTTCTACGGAACCAAAAAATCTCCCGAGGAAGAGGGGGCTACATTACAAATATTACCCTGGCGACCTCCCGATACTTCCATCGACGAATCAATGGAAGAAAAGGAAGGAGATACAGAGACAACACTACTATGGGGGTTGACTACTGCAGAAGACGAAACATCGGGAATAGGAGCAAAGCCCTCCCAAGTAGGAAGAGTGGAGACCCTCCGATGTTCCCTCTTACCATAAAACTTCCTCCACTGCTCCTTAGGCCATGCCCGGCATTCCGTGCAAGGATTTGTAATAGTAAAAAAATTCAAACGACACCTACTGCATGTGATGTGAGGGTTGGTCTCTGCCGAAGCCAAAAAATGAGAACATGGAAACCCAGGAACTCCGGGGCACATATGCTGATGCCGAGGAGGAGCAGAAGAAGTATTAATACCAGGTAAAAACACACACACACACTATAAAAGAAATGAAACAGGCAATGAACCGGGAAAAGGCCAAGACAGGTAAACACAACTCTCGCCCTGGCGGTTAAAGAAAAGACTGGCGTAGATGAGCGGTCCTTGACCACTCTTCACCCGATCTATGCATGTGTTGCCAGATATCACAAGATTCCTTGCTTTTATCTGCTTTTAACCGGATCCAGCTAGGCGCTAGAAATTATCCTATTGTTAAGACCGAAGGTTTGTTCGCATATGAACAATTATGATTTCTGATCAAGACCACATACAGAGAACTTATACAGTAGAAATTAACAACACCATTAATCTAAATGCAAATTTTTTATCAAACAAAACTAGTAAAACCATTTTATTCATGACTTCGACCTTTTGTGATAAACAAAATAAAACTTTTTCTTGTCTCCAAAGCCAATTGCATAATGAATCAGATGGCTACCTTAGTTATAATTTAAGGGCAAGGTTTCCTTGCCCTATTAGGGTAAAGTGATTGAAGCACTTTGTCTAGTACTATTTGAGGGGTACGTAGTGATCTTCATATCTGGCATATCTAAAAGTAATTAAAAATAAAGACATTGTACACAGAAGCTCTTGGACATAGGCTAGCTGAACTCACCAACTTGCCCTTTTCAAGAACAATCTCCCTCTGGAGTTCCCAAAACTAGGGCATAAAACAGACAAACTTATCAGTCAAGAGGACTAAAAATAATTATCATCAAGTATGCTAAGAAGATCGAATTCAAAATCTTGATGCTTGAAGGCCGGTCCTGAAGGGTTACAGTTCTTAAATATACCAATCTCATTAAATCATTTAGTACTTGGAAGTCTCATAACTGGAGAATATGGATATGCGGAGGATTCTTAATAAATTTCTACAAACACTTACATCTGAGGCTTAACATTCATTGTTGTTTAAAATTAGAATAACCACAGAAATATGTCATTAAACTAATAGTATTGAATGGCATTCTCTAATAAGAAAATGTTTGTTTGTTTTATGGTGTTTTTACATTGCATGGAACCAGTGGTTATTCAGCAATGGGACTAATGGTTTTATGTGACTTCCGAACCACATCGAGAGTGAACTTCTATCACCAAAAATACACATCCCACACCTCAATGAAATGCCTGAAAATCGAACTCGCAGCCACTGAGGTGGCAGGCCAAGACCATACCGATCACGCTGCAGAGCACTCAAATAAGAAAATGCATTCTGAACAAGCAAAAGGAAACATATGAAATAAATTGTCATCAATGATAAACTTGGTATAAAAATACAAAAGCACATATGACAGGAATTATAATGCTGTTTTATGATCCTGACCTAAATGCAATAAATGGGAATCCTTAAGAATGACAAAAATAAACTAAAATACAAAGGTAAATCGTAAAAGTTTGTCTTTACTACTTCACTGACTATGGGTAACCTTCCCTACTGGGTAACCTGTTCCTACAAATGAATACTTCATGAATACAATAGCTTGTACACTATATTAATGCCTCTTACACCAATGCAATCACACTAAATGTAATTCACTTACTTGCTTATAAATTTCCCCATAATTTATGCTGTCTAACAGGCATAATCAGTAGTAGCATATCTCATGATAAACCTCAATTAGCCATAAATCATATTCCTTTTTATGCAACCTGGAAATGAGGCTACTACATCTGAGGGGCAAGGTGGTGAGAATTCACCTACTAAGAGTGATGAGTTTGTATGAAAAAACTACGTACTCTGATATTAAGAAAATTCTGTTTGTTTCATTGCAACCACTTTAGTGCATAAAGCATTTCATTTGAATGTTAATTGTCTGCAATTTCTGAGAGAGTCAACCCCTTTCAGTAATGTACATTGCAAAATCCTTAAAGAAGTTAAGTGTTGACAGACTCAGAAATACCAGACTCTTACCATGCTAATGAGATCCAGAAGCTAACAACCACAATAGCTACATATCAGGGATGCAAACAATAAATCAAAGAGAAGAAAAGAACTAGGGAAATATTCTGCAGTTTATGGTGAAAGACCCTTACTAATCCATAACGTATATCCACTTCTTGTAAATGAAGCATGGTGTTGCAGTTTATGGTGAATGACCCTTACTAATCAATGATGTATATCCACTTCTTGTAAATGAAGCATGATGTTGTAATTATAGCATGCAATCTCTGAAAAAAACCCTATCTGAGTCACTGCTAAATAACCGCCAAGCATAAAAATATAGACTCCAGTTAATTGTGGATGTTCTAAAATTGGGAGTTCTTAGAGATATTATCTGAAGGGGAATGACCTTGGGTTTAGCCAAGACCATACCTAAAGGATTAGTGAACCACTCCTGAGGAGGCTAAAGCAAAGCAATAAGGATCAACATGGTGTTCTTCGGGAGATCGAAAGGGGGAAAGGTACAGATGTCTAGGCTGATTACCCACACCTCTGGATCTGGCTGAGGCAAGCTACAGACTGGTTGTTTGTTGTTGCAAGAACCTGAGAAGCAGTCTCCCATACTTGCCAAATAACTCTAGTCATCTCTGTTCATTGATCCTTCCAAAAGAAGGACCTGGACATTCCTACAGAGAGCATTAGTAACTACATTTCCAGCTCTTAGAATGAGCCTGGGTCATATACCTCACCTGGACAAAGATTTCAGTGGCCAATGAATGCAGTGACTTCCTAAAGGAACTTCTTTGGTTCCCCAAATACTGGAAGTCACAATGTTGTATATGATTTCTGATGGCTGTCTTCTTGAGGAAGTCACTAATACTTGGAGGTCAAAAACAATGAGCTTGATATAAAGACAGTTCTTCAGACCAAGCACTTCTTGCTTGAAGATATGGAAGATGGACATGCACATTCTGGGTTTGAAAGAACTACAATAACTCTTTGATATGAATGCTCTCAAGTACCCATCACCTGATGTCCTTCAAAACTTTGTCTTCTCAGGCAGACATCAGCCAGGTAACCCCAACTCCCCACCATGACGTCACTCATGGTGGTAACCACTGGTAGACAGCCTCACTTATTCGCCCCTGACGGGAGGCGAACACTGACCCGCAAGATTATGAGGCCAGCATGTTACCAACTATAAATAAATTTATCCCTCCAACAGCTGGAAATAACAAATCCTGCAGTGGCTCCTTCTCCATGAGAGAATGCCCTGTAAAAATTGCAACACTGTGAAATTTGAAGCACACTGTCATCCATTCAGAATGAATATGGAAATTCCACTCTATCTTCCCTAAATCCTCTTTCGAGTGAAGAAAATCATACATTTGTATATTTACTCACTGAGTTCAACTGTTGCAGATGGTCATGTACAGGCAGTCCCTGGTTATCGGCGGACTCAGTTATCAGCGATCTGGATTTATGGGGCTTGTCTAGAGCCATAAAATCGGCAATTTATGGTGCCATAACAGCTGAGTTATGGCGCCATTACGTGCCTAACAGAGGCGCCATAAATCACTGAGTTTCAGTTAATGGCGGTTTTCGCTTATCAGCACCCCTCCAAGAACGGAAACCCCACCGATAACCAGGGACTGCCTGTACTGCAAATGGTGATGGTATGTACACCTTTTTATCCATCTACTGTTCAAAGATTTTCTTTCCAATCATCTTTCTAGCCTAGCAGTGAGATATCCCAAATAAATGAAATTAATAGTAATTCATTTTCATGCCATAGATTTCTTAACATCTGGGAAAAATGGACCATGCTTCTATAAAAATTTCTATGATCAACATATTTTTCAGGTTGTACACTGGCTCAGTAATACCTTGAACTACTGAAATTAGGAAGGAATTCTTCTCTTATATAAAGAAAAAAAGTATCTTAGCCAGGTGTGAGCTACACATATGGTGTTATGTACTCCTAAAATGTATTGCTGTAGTGCTGAATCAGCTCTGCAGCCTATTTTCTTTCCTTTTCTGTTATCATATCGACAAGCTGGATCCAAAAAGAAAAACCCCAATAATGCATGTACACCAATTGCAGACCACTAGTCAGACAGCTTCCATTTGTCATCATTCTTTCAAGCAGATTTCCCACCCCATCCTCCCTTCAGGTGGCTGGAACTTTGCTGAAGTAGTCTGAAGCTTTAACTATTCTGAGTGTAACCTTTGATTCACATCTAACTTTTGAGAAACATCAAATGAAAGTTTCAGGACAAGCCATACAAAAGTTAAGTACGTATTGTTTGTAAGGCCTCATATATTTATAACAGTGATAAAATTAATGCAAACTGTTTGAGTTCATTTGTGCTTCCTTTACTAGAATACTGTTCTCCAGTGTGGATGTCTGCTTCTGCCAAAGTTTTATCTCTTTTACATAGAGTGGTTCGTGGTGATAGGTTTTGGTTTGCTAATAGTAGTAGTTATGACTTGGATCATTGATGGATGGTCTCTTGTTTGTCACTTTTTTATAAGGAGTGTTTCAACAGAGATCTTCCCACCCGCTTATCTGCCCAGAGGAACCACATTTGCTGAACAGCAGCACCAATATGCAATAACTGTGCCTTACTCTCAAACTTCTCAGTTCCAGAGAGTCCTTTATTCATCACACCATTGGACTGTGGAACAACCTCCCAGAGGAATCCATGTGACTTCAGAAGTTCAAGCGGAGGTACAATATATTCTCTTTGCATTTTAATACACTTCTCTAAATGTTAATTTTTGTTATCTATGTGTTAATTTATTAATTTTTCCCTTTTGTAATAAGTGGGGCCTCTCCTTTCTGCATTTCCTTTTACCTCATCTTACTTCTTCCTAATGAACACCATATTCTTTGGAAGCTTGAATTTCAAGTCATTGGGTCAAGTGGGCTTGTTCCATATGAATAGGTTTCATCTTCTGAACATTTAAAATAATTAATAATAATAATAATAATAATAATAATAATAATAATAATAATAATAATAATAATAATAATAATAATAATAATAATATGTGGCGCCATGGAGGAGTGGGTTAGGTCGTCAATGGACTTAAGTCAAGTTAAGCAACATTGGGGCTGGTCAGTTGTTGGATGGGTGACTGCTCTCCTCGGCGTTGATTCCTTGGGAAAGGATCTATACCATCATTTCCTCAGTCTACTCAGCTGTAAATGAGTACCTATCCCTGATGGGGTAGGGTCCAGCTATGGGTTAAATAGCAAAACTCAGCAATGATGGAAAGAAATGAAGGAATAAACGACAACGACGTAAATGGAACCTCTGGCAACAGAGGAGCTTCGTCTGGCAACAAGGTATTCAACCCAATTGAAGGGGAAGACGGTCAGGTACTTGGAGGTCGTCATCCAGCAACTGACCACCACAACTACAGTAATCAACAGCCTGAGATTGGAGCTACAGACGCAAAAAGGAAGAAATGGACAAGAGAAGAAAATAAGGAAATATGGAGATGCTACATCAGAAGCAACCCGACGGAGAGGGGATATAGAAGAAGATTGGTCAACATCTGGAATGAGAGGAATAACACCCTCCAAACAGAGCAGAGACTGGCAGACCAAGTAAGGAACATAAAGAAAAAGAACTGGCTCTCCCCAACAGAAAGAGAAGAACTGGAAAGGGAAATGTCACACGACAACGAATTACACGAAGACGAACTGAGAAACGATGCCACAGAAGACAACAGGGAGGATGAGGTATCAAACAACGACACACGAAGAAACACCGACGAAGTAACAGAGAGGACGGAATGGGTAGAAAAGATTAGACAATGGATGGAGCCAGATACAGAGAGAACAAAGATCCCCTCCATGAAAGCCTACAACACCAAGAAATTAAGGGAGAAAACAAGTGAGGTCAATGAAATAATGGGCATAATACACACCACCAGTATCACAGAAACAAATAACTTGGCATATGCAGGAGCAAGATTAGTAGCAGAACTGATGGGGATTCGAACACCAACACCACCAGCACAACCAACCCAACAGAAACCAAAACAGCAACCTCCTTGGAAAAGGCGCCTGGAAAAGGAAAAGCAAATCATGATGATGAGATCTGACTTGAGTAAACTGAAAGAGATGACAGAAAAAAGGCTAAGAAGCAAGAAAACAGGGGAGGAACTCAACGAGAAATACAAAGTACAAGAGAGGGGACTAAACAACACGGTAGAAGATGTAAAACAGAGGCTTAAGGCCAAAGCACATAAGATCCAACGGTACATGAACAGGAATAAGGGATATCAACAGAACAAACTATTTGGAACCAACCAGAAGACTATACAGCCAACTAAGAGGGGAAGACAGCCACCCAGAAATTCCTGAAGCCGAACCAAGTAAGAGACTCTGGGAAAACATATGGAGAATCCGGTATCACACAACAAACATGCAACATAGCTCCAGGAAGTCAAGGAAGAAGAAACAGGGAGAATAAAACAAAGATTCACAGAGATCACGACAGACACAGTCAAACACCAACTAAAGAAAATGCCAAACTGGAAAGCCCCAGGTCCCGATGAAGTCCATGGATACTGGCTCAAAAACTTCAAAGCCCTACACCCACGAATAGCAGAACAACTCCAGCATTGTATCTCAAATCACCATGCACCCAAATGGATGACCAAAGGAAGAACATCCTTAGTACAAAAAGACAAGAGTAAGGGAAATATAGCCAGTAACTACAAGCCTATCACCTGCCTACCAATAATGTGGAAGTTACTAACAGGCATCATCAGTGAAAGACTATACAACTACCTAGAGGAGACAAACACCATCCCCCACCAACAGAAAGGCTGCAGAGGGAAGTGTAGGGGCACAAAAGACCAGCTCCTGATAGACAAAATGGTAATGAAGAATAGTAGGAGAAGGAAAACCAACCTAAGCATGGCATGGATAGACTATAAGAAAGCCTTCGACATGATACCACACACATGGCTAATAGAATGCCTGAAAATATATGGGGCAGAGGAAAACACCATCAGCTTCCTCAAAAATACAATGCGCAACTGGAATACGTACAATACTTACAAGCTCTGGAATAAGACTAGCAGAGGTTAATATCAGGAGAGGGATCTTCCAAGGCGACTCACTGTCCCCACTACTCTTCGTAGTAGCCATGATTCCCATGACAAAAGTACTTCAGAAGATGGATGCCGGGTACCAACTCAAGAAAAGAGGCAACAGAATCAACCATCTGATGTTCATGGACGACATCAAGCTGTATGGTAAGAGCATCAAGGAAATAGATACCCTAATCCAGACTGTAAGGATTGTATCTGGGGACATCAGGATGGAGTTTGGAATAGAAAAATGCGCCTTAGTCAACATACAAAAAGGAAAAGTAACGAGAACTGAAGGGATAAAGTTACCAGATGGGAGCAACATCAAACACATAGATGAGACAGGATACAAATACCTGGGAATAATGGAAGGAGGGGATATAAAACATCAAGAGATGAAGGACACGATCAGGAAAGAATATATGCAGAGACTCAAGGCGATACTAAAGTCAAAACTCAATGCCAGAAATATGATAAAAGCCATAAACACATGGGCAGTGCCAGTAATCAGATACAGCGCAGGAATAGTCGAATGGACGAAGGCAGAACTCCGCAGCATAGATCAGAAAACCAAGAAACATATGACAATACACAAAGCACTACACCCAAGAGCAAATACGGACAGACTATACATAACACAAAAGGAAGGAGGGAGAGGACTATTAAGTATAGAGGACTGCGATCACAAACATCGAGAACAAGCAAGGCCACTGGGGCATAATATCTGAAAACCAGTGAAGACGAGTGGCTAAAGAGTGCATGGGAAGAAGGACTAATAAAAGTAGACGAAGACCCAGAAATATACAGAGACAGGAGAAAGACAGACAGAACAGAGGACTGGCACAATAAACCAATGCACGGACAATACATGAGACAGACTAAAGAACTAGCCAGCGATGACACATGGCAATGGCTACAGAGGGGAGAGCTAAAGAAGGAAACTGAAGGAATGATAACAGCGGCACAAGATCAGGCCCTAAGAACCAGATATGTACAAAGAACGATAGACGGAAATAACATCTCTCCCATATGTAGGAAGTGCAATACGAAAAATGAAACCATAAACCACATAGTAAGCGAATGCCCGGCACTTGCACAGAACCAGTACAAAAAGAGGCATGATTCAGTGGCAAAAGCCCTCCACTGGAGCCTGTGCAAGAAACATCAGCTACCTTGCAGTAATAAGTGGTACGAGCACCAACCTGAGGGAGTGATTGAAAACGATCACGCAAAGATCCTCTGGGACTATGGTATCAGAATGGATAGGGTGATACGTGCAAACAGACCAGACGTGACGTTGATTGACAAAGTCAAGAAGAAAGTATCACTCATTGATGTCGCAATACCATGGGACACCAAGAGTTGAAGAGAAAGAGAGGGCAAAAAATGGATACGTATCAAGACCTGAAAATAGAATAAGAAGGATATGGGATATGCCAGTGGAAATTGTACCCATAATCATAGGAGCACTAGGCACGAATCCCAAGATCCCTGAAAAGGAATCTAGAAAAAACTAGAGGCTGAAGTTAGCTCCAGGACTCATGCAGAAGAGTGTGATCCTAGAAACGGCGCACATAGTAAGAAAAGTGATGGACTCCTAAGGAGGCAGGATGCAACCCGGAACCCCACACTATAAATATCACCCAGTCGAATTGGAGGACTGTGATAGAGCAAAAAAAAAAAAAAAAAAGAATCACAAAAAAAAAAAAAAAAATAATAAAATATAATAATAATATAATAAAATAATAATAATAACTTGATATATCCATGTGTAATCTGAGATGCTGTTCCAGATTTTATTGCCAAAACTGAGTGAGACGCATGAGATTTAACCTTGGATTCCCTTCTTCTAGTGAGAACAAACATCTGTGCTAGGTTAATCAGAACTGATCTTCAGCAAGCATAGAACTCCCATCATTCTCTTTGCCTCTCTCTTCACACTGGCTGCATGAATCTGCTGGTCTTGTAGAAAATTATCTCCAACTGGATCTGTCCGGTGGTCTTCATACTTAAGGCATATTGCAGGAGAACCTTTCCTACCTCAAGATCAAAGAACATGAAGTCCATGCCCTGTCACTGTAATAGGCCTTCAAGTTCAATCTGGAGTTCTCTGTCCTTCTAAATTTTTTAACTATAAATCTTTTGATACACATCCACTTGGGTTGATAGTGACAGAGGACCATGTTTCACCTATTAGGAGGGATATTGGGTCATTCATCCTCAATGTAATGATTACATTTACAGAATCAAATTTCCCTGTACCATGTGCCTTCACAAATCATGTGGCTAGTGCCTAATGAATAATCAGTTATAAATGATAGACTTCTGTCCTTACTATTTTTTTCTCTCCATGGAACCTCTTATCATACACATTAGTCCCCCCTCCTAAACTGCAATTCTGGCCATCTATAACTAATTGACATAATACTGGACAAACTGTTTTAAAAATATGAAAAAAAGTTTATCACACATATCCATTAATCACTAAATATAATCCTCACCCCTCATTGCTCTCATGCTTGGAAAGAAAAAAAAGACAACCATGGAGGCATCTGACCACACTCGGGTATTTGTTTTGCAGAGATTGTTTTGGTGAGATTGGACACTGCACAGAATTAAGGCTGCTATGACTAATGGGTTATAAAAAATGTGCAATCATTGATTTCCACATTCATCTTTCTGCCAAGTACATCAAGTTTAAGTGTTTTTTTTTGTACTTCTACTTTTTAGAAATCTCACCAAAGATTTACATGAATGAGAAATGAAGAAAGTCAAAATTCATGGGCAGTCTATAATGAACTGTAAAGTATATAAATTTAATGAATTAGGGCTTTTTATTCTTTTAAAAATTGCCATTTATGGTTCTCTTCCCCATAAATACCACATAAAAAACCAAAATAAAACAGCAAAATAGAGGAAGTGAAGCACCATGTGTCGAGTTCAGCACAAGATGTTTGGGGAATCACAACCTTGTACAGAACAAGTTTTGGAGATTGAGATTGTCGAGTAAGGCAATCTATGATTAAAGGGGTTACAGTGAATAAATTTTTCTAATACAATGGCTCCACATCCTCAGCTCAACATACACAGTAACTTTCTACAATTAAGTCTAGTCAACAAACAGAAAACTTTTGTATCTATTAATATCATTTACTATAGTATCTAAAACCAGCAACAAAGTCCCAGAGAAGAAATTCATAGTGTATGTATTTATATTTCCTGTCCTAAAAGATATTAATGTTACACCGATGCAACTTTTACCAAAATACAATAAACAACAGAAAGAAGTTACTTATTATTGCATTAAGTTTTGCTGTTTTGTCCTATCAAGCAAAATTCCCTAACTGTATTTAAAGCACTGTTATATCCTAAAAGAACTGAAACTAGGAAAGACAAATAAAAGAAAAATGAACTATTTGTTCTAGAACTGAATCAACATATGAAGGGTAAGAGAAGGGTATACGTACAAGGGAATATCTTGGTGCTACATACTCCTGAAGAAAAAAAAGATTATTTCATAATGAAGTATGATGGTCACAATTACTAAAAATGTGCTAATTATACTATTTTGCATAATTAAACAGTATCAGATAAACGGTGAAAAATTTGATTACATATCAGCTACCACAAAATTATCAGAAGTAAATATCTGGAAAATGTATCTGTACAATTATTTAAAGACATGGGTAGAATTATGCACAAGACCAAAGCCTTAGCAGTGCATATGCATGGTGTCCAGCATTGTGTAACTAAATGAGAGTATGTCTGGTAAGAGAGATTCAAGAACCCTGACCTGGACCGCCCAGTACCGAAACAGAGGGAAGGTAAAGCATATATCATAGCTAAAGCATTAGCAGTCAAACCATAAAAAGGGAAGATAAAGTCAAAGGGACAAAGGCTCCCAAAATTTGAAGTAGTTATCTGAGAGGCTTCATGCTTTATGGCTCTACAGGGAAATGGCATAGTTATGAAAAGGGCAAACACATAATACATACTTCAGTAAAACCTTAGCAGAATTCTCAAGCTATTAATCATTATAATAAATCATAGCTAACTAAACATTTCACACAAAAAATTGCCTTTATTATAAAAGGAACAAAAACACATAATTAAATTCTTTATCACCTTAATTACAGATAAGTGGTAAATGAATGTTAAAGGGATAATGATTTGTTCTAAGAAATAAATACTGCTTAAATCTGAAGACTTAATAAATAAAAATTACTATATGTACTACCAAAAAAAAAACAAAGCAACTCGCACCAAGAAAAAAATAATTCACATGGATTTATCAGAGTGCTGTACTGTATTAAGTAGTCTGGTGCATTCAACCATGAGGGCCTTCCAATTTACAAGAAATTGTTATATGCCAAAATGATAGAAAGTCTTTAGAATTGAGAGACACAAGCCATGACAGATTCACTGGTAATTGCATCAATAAGAAAATAAATATATACAAACAGTTAAAGTAACTGTTTGACCAAAACATTCACCCACAGCTGACCCAAAGAATTCAATCTTCACAAGTTATTACTTGTAACAGGTTTCAAATGTTCCAGCAAAAAGAATCTTACAAGCCTCTTCTAAAAGTATACAGAATAATTCGTTTAGATATGAACAGGACAGTAAATGAAGTATCCGGTACATTAAATGGCAAGCTGAGATGTCTAAAAGTAAAACCACACAGGATTGTAAGTGCAAAAGATCAACTATACGCAAATGAAGCAAGTCCAAACCTCATGCAAGTCAAACGAAAATGGTATCCTTAGCATCATGGCTATTAACCTTTAAACGCCTATTGGACATATTTTACGTCGACGAAAATTGTCTGTCGTGTGCTTAATTGATGTAAAATATGTAGACGCAAAAAAATTTTTTTTTAAATACTCACGAAAAAATAGATATAGGTCTACTTGGCGAAAAATTTTGAATCACACGCCTTGAGGGATGCTGGGAGTTCACTGATCAAGGTGTTTATTTGTTTACAAGTGTTACCCAGGCGCGCATGCGCGAATTTCTTTCTTCTAACACTAAAAAGCATCAGCGACACATCTCGGAAATTATTTCGTCACTTTGTCATAATTTTTGCACCATTTTATATTAGCCGTTGCATAGTTTTATATATGAAAATGTGTGCAATTTCATGTAGAATACATCAAAAACAACCCATTGTTGTAGCTTTTATCAGTTTTGATATTTTCACATAAATCACGATAAGTGCCAAAATTTCAACCTTCAGTCAACATTGACTTGAACAAAATGGTCGAAAAACGCAATTGTAAGCTAAAACTTTTACATTCAAGAAATATTCAATCATTTACCTTCATTTTGCAACAAATTGGAAGTCTAGCACAATATTTCGATTTATGGTGAATTTTTGAAAAATACTTTATCCTTACGTACGCATGGTAACTGGCGAAAAAGTCAGAAATCCTTTCATAAGGATGTCGTAATGTTTGTACCATTCTATATTAGCCGTTACATAAAGTTTTATATATGAAACTGTGCGCAATTTAATGTAGAATACATCAATAAAAAACCCATGGTTGTAGCTTTTATCAGTTTTGAAATATTTTCATATAAATAACAATAAGTGCCAAAATTTCAAACTTCTGTCAACTTTGACTCAACTGAAATGGTCGAAAAACGCAAATGTAAGCTAAAACTCTTACATTCTAATAATATTCAATCATTTACCTTCATTTTGCAACAAATTGGAAGTCCCTAACACAATATTTCAATTTAAGTTTAATTTTTGAAAAAACTTTTTCCTTACATCCACGCAGTAACTGCCGAAAAAATCAGAAATGCTTTCGTCAGTTTGTTGTGTTTGTCGTAATCTTTGCACCATTTTATATTAGCCATTACATAAAGCTTTATATATGAAAATGTACTCAATTTCATGTAGAATACAACAATAAACAACCCATGTTTATAGATTTTATCAGTTTTGAAATATTTTCATATAAATAATGATAAGTGCCAAAATTTCAACCTCGGTCAACTTTGACTCGACCGAAATGGTCGAAAAACACAATTGTAAGCTAAAGCTCTTACATTCTAGTAATATTCAATCATTTAACTTCATTTTGTAACAAATTGGAAGTCTCTAGCACAATATTTCGATTTATGGTGAATTTTAGAAAAAAACTTTTTCCTTATGTCCGTGCGGTAACTCTGCCGAAAAAATCAGAAATTCTTTCGTCAGATTGTTGTAATGTTTGCATCGTTTTATATTAGCAGTTACATAAAGTTTTATATATGAAAATGTGTGCAATTTCATGTAGAATACAACAAAAAATAACTCATGGTTGTAGCTTACATCATTTTTGAAATATTTTCATATAAATTACGATAAATAGAAAAAATTTGACCTTCGGTCAACTTTAACTCGACCAAAATGGTTGAAAACTGCAATTGTAAGCTACAACTCTTACAGTGTAGTAATTTTCAATCAATTACCTTCATTTTGCAACAAACGGGAAGTCTCTAGCACAATATTTCGATTTATGATAAAATTTTTGTAAACAACTTTTTTTACATCCGCGCATTGCGAATTCATGCATCATATTGTGATAATATTTTCTCTGTGTTGCTTTGATCATTTTACAATTTGTTATTTACCAAAATCATTGCAATTTAGTGTACAATACAACGGAAAAAAATTTAACCCATTAGCTTTAACCGTTTTGCTCACAGCGTGATTAGTATACAATTATATATGAAATTTTTTTTGCCGCTGTCATATATTCCAGTATTTATATATGATAATGATATTTTTTCATTTCTGATGGTTGCATACTAAACTTCAGGCAATGACAAAAAACGGAGCAAAAAATGAACTTTTAATCTTGAAAACTAAGCGTGCTGTGAATTTTTGAAAAAAACTTTTTTTCCACTTCAGCGCTCACTCGCGAACGCCGCCGGCATACGGGAGACACTTTCGGAAATACCAGCTCGGCGTTTAAGAGTTAAGGACAAAATTCTCTTTGCCAAACTGCACTTTTTATGACAGCCACACAGTGCTCCATTCATTTTGACATTTATCTAGATTGAGTCATTTCAAGTACTGTATACAACTTAGTTCTCGACAGTAACTGTAATAGTTATCACTACAGGCATTCCCTGGTTATTGGCGATCCGGTTTTATGGGGCTTGTCTAGCACCATAAAAATGGAGATTTATGGTGCCATAACGGGCCGAATTCTGATTGTCAATGCCATTAAGTGCCATTATGGCGCCATAAATTACCAAGTTTTTGTTAATGGCAGTTTTCAATTATTAGCACACTCCTGGGAACGGAAACCCCGCTGATAACCGAGGGCTGCCTGTACAATTATTATGACTACTAGATTAGTTTAAGCAGACTTCTAAGACTTTTCTTTATTCTTTTGATTTGTTCTGAAACAAGGGGGTGAACACCAGATAAAGGTAAAGACATTGGCACAGCAAAGAGGTAAGAGCCCACAGAATCTTTAGTAAAGTCTACAGTGCATTGTGTATGGCATACTGTAGGTGGTACTAGTTAATACTAAAATACAGTATTCAGAAACATTTTATAAAACATAATTGAAAAAACCTTTACTGTCATGTAGGTAAAAACCATTTGCAAAATGACTTGTGTGACACCCAAGACAGTTCAAATAGTTCTTAGCTGAGTCCCCATCAGATCTCTTTCCATAAGCCTGTCCAACTTCTTTCACTTTACCTTCCTCCAATTTTCACTTTTCACTTACAAACAATTTCTTTAAGTAAGGCTATGAGAGTTTAGAGGTGTGAACCAGTGGTCAGGGTATGCCATTTTAGAATTAACATGGTAGAAGAGGAAGAAGACTGACATCAAACTGCCAAAGAATGAATGTTCACCGATTTAAAAGTTGATGTGATATATTTTGATAATATATGAAATATTTAAGTAAAGAAATAAGTAACTTTCTCATAATCATACAAATTTTGGGCAACAGTGAAGTCACCAACACTTGGTGAATTACTAATCTATAAGTATCTCGGATTAAAGGGCTAGTGGAATGGATGATCTTCCATTCAACTTCAGCAATAAGTACCTGAACTGAATGGTAAAATTTACTCCCACTTTATGCTAGCATAAAATTATTCTTAACTAATAGCCAACAAATTATTAGTGCATAATAAATTTCATATGAAAAGATACCACCTCGAAAAAGAAGTTTTCATGAAGGCTTACTAGTACATGGTAATGCAAATTTCAACTTTAAAACCAAATTGCAATAATTATACATTAGTTTCAAATTATATGCACTCCATGGTACACCCAAAGTTAACATAATTAATGTAAAAAGCTTCTCCTTCATTTTGGCAATAATGTATTTTCCTTTATGAGAAAATGCCCTTATGTCAAGGAAATTTATAGTTTTTAACAGCAATAATGTAAACTAAAATTAATACTATACAATCTTCTAACTACACTCTAAGGATGAACATAAAAACAGGATATATTAATAACTGGCTGAATATGTGAAACTGGGTTTATATGGCAACAGTAATGAGGATTTGACAAAATTTTCATTAAAAACTTACAAAACTAACCACATACTAATTTATTTAAACTTCTTGAAATCTGTCAGGCAACCAAATTCATTACCTGAGAAGCTTCTGACAGAAATTATTCTCTATTTGTCAGTACGTACAATTATTCGCAGACCTAAACCCTAGCACATATAAAGGTACCTTATGGATGAAAGCACCAGACCTAAGTACTAATCTGTATTACTGTAAAACTGTAAATTCATATATAGTACTATATTAATCCTTAACACACTATTCATAACCTTAAGATAATGTTGTAGTAAACTGTAACATTTGGTATTACCTACCTTAATTACAATATCTAAAAGGACATCTAGTATATACAACACACCAAAATAACTAAAAACAAAAAGTTCACCAAACAACATAAATAAACAGTAAACTACATAGTGAAAGCAGAGGTTATAATCAATGTGAAAAATCAAATAAAGCAAGGCTATTAAAGCTTGCACTCAAACATGCAGGCATTAAAGTTCTGTATACTTGAATTTTCATATACGTACAGTACACATATTACATACCATTTCAACTAGAATACTTGAAACAGTGAACATTAAAAACTGCTTTAAACAGATCAATGAACCCTACATACATTCGCAGACAGCCTAAAGTACAAGCATTCTACAAAAATTGACAAAAATCACTACAATAAAACTAAATTACTCTTCACAATTACTACATAAAACAGCTAATCTGCTACATATGTCTAATTAAATAAAAAAAATCTTTAAATATTTTCAATTCATTACAACTACACCACTACAAAAAATTTTAATTAATTGCTGTGCTCTGAAAAGCTAATTACAAAAATAGAACCTTGACTAAACATTACTACTGGTGTGATATGAAATAATTTAATAAAAAAACTGCCCTTACAAATAGGTCATTATAGTATCTGTACTTGACAATAAGCTAAAAAACATGTAAACTAGTAGTCAATTTTGCTCCATTCAAACACCAAACAAAGGTAATTTGTAAAAACAATGTACAGCATTCACATTTTAGCAAATCTACGATGGAAAATAAATACATAAAAGGAAGGATAGGGATACAGGGCAAGGTTCAATCAATGCAGTAGCAAGCAGTGCAAAGTGGCATGCAGCAGCAGCAGCAGCAGCAATACCAAGCATACCTAAATCTCCACTAGAGGAGGACTCAGTAAAGCTGGGAGTTCCCTCGGTCCAGGTAGGGGTGCTACCCTCTACAGAGAGGGGGGGTGTCCAGGTGAGGGTACGGACCATAGGTGTTGGCCCCACACTAGAGTCCACACTCAGCGTAGACCGCGAATCTGGTCGAGGCTCCAGGTGCACGTCACTCACGCTGCGTACATAACACCACCACCTGTTAGTCCAACATGCGCAAACACACAGACACGCATACTGTGTGGTGTTTCATTTCCTAAATTTCAGCATCATTCAATAAATGTAAAGGTATCACTGCCATGAGTATTATGTAAGATACAAAATACTGCACGAATGATAAATTGATGTAAGTAGTGATAACATCAGTAGTAGAATGTACTGTGCAATAGTTTTCATTAGTGTCGTTAATGTCATGTCAGGAAAAGCATCCCTAAAAACTTAAACTGGCATGCCATATACCTATACATATCACGTCTTACTTTTATTTAATTACACTAAAAGGGTGTAATAGTAATGGAGTGAGAATATGCACAATGACATTCAGTAAACGTAACATTCAGCAAACTACAAATCAGAGGGTTAAAAATGTCTTTACTCATTTCATTAGCATTACAAGAACATCTACAACAATGCAAAATATAAACTATCAGTAATTAAAAGAAATGCACTAAAAAGGTATTCTGATCAGCAAGGAGTCCAAATGTCAAGATTGGAGAAAAGGAAACTTTGTAAAATGTAGCATATTGTAAAGCCACCTTTTGTCAATTACATATCTTCTACAACAAATAGTAAATACTGTGTGTTTTTCCATATTGGCAAATGGGCAAAACGTTATGTTTTCCCTTAATAAATACAATTTCTCTAAAAACACAATATTCATATATCTTTTTTAATTCAACATATAGCAAACCATAATTCATACAAAACATTCTTACTGCCAGTAAACAATACCAGATAACCATTTCCCCAGATCTGTATTTGATAAGGAATTGTAACTCACATTTCAAATTTCAAAATACTACTAGGGTAATGTATTTCATTGTAAACCTGCAACAGATTACATGTGTAACTTACACTGAATGGAAATTCCAACAAACTACATAAATTACCTAGACTCATAATAGACACTGAAATGATGTTCCAAATGAATACACCAACAGGTACAAATAACATATATTACTCCCACAACTATACAACATGGGCAATTGTCTGTATATTCCCACTTCCTACTGGTAAAGGTAAATAACTTTTTTATATACACTGAACTGCTCTTTGAACCACAAACACACTCAAAATATACAAACTGAAATTGACTTCTTAACCAACTGTTATTGGTAGAAAGGAAAAATGTACATTCCTAAAAAAGCCCTTAATTTATTTTCCTTTGTAGAATGGATCGCACAAACAGAATTTTAGAGAGAACAAGTTCACTTCCACATAGGAATTATGTAAGGTATTATGATTATGTATGAACAGTATCTAAATAGATATCTATCTATCTATCCATGTATGTATGTATGTATGTATGTATGTATGTATGTATGTATATGTATATGTATATGTATATGTATATTCATATACATATACACATACACATACACATACACATACACATATATATATATATATATATCAATAGATGTATATATATATATATATATATATATACAGTAACTATAGTGTATACATGAACAGAAATGAAGGAACAATGAAAAGGGTATAGGATGTGCAGACTATAAAAAATAATGACAAAGAAAAACATCTGGGTCAGTCAGGTGTTATCTAAGATAGAGAATGAAATATCTTGCTGAAGGAAGATGGCAAAATCAGAGGTTTTATAAATAAAATTAAGAATAACAAAGCACTAAGTCCACCAGAGGCTAGCTGAAATGATGTATAATTACAGCTGTAATAATAACCGCTTGCAAAACAGAAGACAGAGCTGATTTACATAAATAATAGGCAGTCATCCCATTTCTGTTTGTACTGATTATTGAACTACTGAGTGAAGGGATTAGGAAAGTTAAGTTAATTATATCTTAGTTTACCAGATCACTGAGCTGATTAACAGCTCTCCTAGGGCTGGCCTGAAGCATTAGATATATAATGGGACCTACAGCTTATTGTGGGATCCGAACCACATTATATAGAGAAATGAATTTCTAATCACCAGTAATAAATTCCTATGATTCCGCATTGACAGAGCTGGGAATCGAACTTGCGACTACCGAATTGGCAGGCGAGCACATAACCCACTCATCCGAGGAACTAGGGATTAGAAAAGAAACTCCATGGGAATGTTACATGCAGAAGATCCCATGATTTTGGAAGAAACCGAGCAAAAATTCAAAAAAGGAGTAGGTGGGTGGCAGAAATCTTTTGAATAGGGTGGTATGACTGTAAACATGGGTAAAACTGAGGTTAAGGTTTCAAGAAGGCAGAAACAGGATACAAGAGACCTTACTACCAACAGGTAGAAAATTTCAAATACGTACTCTGTAAATACTTTAAGCCAGGAGAAAGGAGTGAAGAGTACCGGAGTAGAACCAATTAAGGGTAGAAAATCAAGAGGGTGACCAAGGATTAGATGAAGTGATCAAATGAAAGGGGATTACAAAAAGAAGGTTTAGTTGGGGAAGATGCTTTTTATAGGAATAGTTGGGAAAGATGCACCAAGGCAACCAACTCCTCAGCCTAGGAATTAGGGTAGGTTGCAGACAACAATTGTATTTCAGCCAATATACTTATTTCCATAGATAGTATTACCAACAAGACTACGAACACAGAACCTGAATAACCTTTTGTTTTTTCATATCCAAGAACCATAAAGATTACTCCTCTTAATAAAATGAAAGTAAAACAAAAATTGACTCAACAATTACAAAGTACCATGTGGATAGTGTGAAAATTTATGTAGATCAAACTGGACATTTGCTATACAGCAATCTGCAAAACACAAATGGTCTGTGGATTATGGGTTGCAAAATTTGGGGATTTCCATTCACTTTCGAGATTTTGGCATTGCATTAATTGAAATGAGTCCTCTTTACCATTTAAAACTGCCTGTCCAAACAGGAGAAAAATTCAAGGATCAGCAATCATCAGCCAAACAGATAACATGAATTTCTCAGAAGAGCACTGGAAGACATTTGTTGTGGACACAACCATCCAGAATCTTCGCATTGAAAAGCCAATCCAGCCATCACAAACAAACACTAAATAAAGCACTGGTAGAACCCTCTAATCAAAGGTCTAAAGATCAGAACTGCAGTCCATTTACAGCACACAAGAAAACCTATAAAGAAAACAAATAAGGATGGAATGCCATAAAAAATCCAGTCCAGTTCAGTCCAAATACCTTTTGTACCTTATATAAATATTGGCTCTGTAACATATCTCATTATCCAGCAAAACAAGGACCACCTTATATAAATATTGCCTCTGTAAAATCTCTCAAGGACCTATGTGCTTTGATCAAAATAAAGAGGCTTATACATATTGCTTTCTTTATGCACTCAAGAAAAATATTGTCAAATGTATTACCGAAAGCAAAAATAAAGGTGCTCACACAGACACAGCCACAACACAAAATATACTTGCTCTCATTGGCCTGGCCATAAGGGTTTGTCTTCAATTGTAAAATCTAATTTTCATTAAACAACATGTAGTTCTTGAAAACCTGATAACAAGGCTGAGTAAATATAAAATAGGAAGATTCTTAAAAAATTTTCATACTCCAAAACTTGAAATTCACTCTTGGCTGAAGACTGGACATTCAAATGAAATTAAATGCTACTGTTGACTTGCATTCTCTCCATATATGGATGGGATTTTGGGGCTATTCAAATATCCATGGGTGGAATGAGTGTGACCAGTTCAAAGAATATAATAATTTTGACAAGGTGCTTTTTCTTTAAAAAGGTCATTATCCAATGATGGGAGTGATCTGCTGTATTGTTATCAGATTCATCTTATCATGATGTTCAAAACATCTCAATTCATTACTGACTGTAATGGCTATGCTAGTATGTATCTAGTGATAATACTAACCACTTTGGCTGCTTAATTAGCACCTACATTTCCCTTCATGACCACATGGACAGCAATCCATCATATTTCAACATTGCATCAGCTCCTTATCATGTAAGTATTGATAACCTTATATATAACAATATCTGTTAATAATAAGTACAAAAACATATACAAGAGGAAGGGCAAGGTTAAAAATTTTAATAAAAAATGAGAACCACAACTTCAGACAAAACTGGCTTAAAGACTTTATGAGCACTACGCCCCTACCCATAATTCACAAGTGTCAGGCTTTACATCAATAAAGTACAGAATATAAATTAATATGTGGCATGTATAAATTTTTTTCTTCATCTCAAGTGATTTCCATAAACTTCAAGCTAAAATATTGGGTGATACATTAGAACTTTCATCAAAGCTTTTAAAACAATTAAGAATGACATTAACATGAACAAAAAAATACTGAAGGATTTAAAAAGCATCTTTTTAAAATCTGAGCTAGTACGTGGCTATACACACACACACACACACAACAAAACAGACAAACATATGCCATCCTCCATTTGTGGTGAAAAAGACCACCATTTAATGCCAGAGTTGAGCAAAAATGATGATTGCATTTAACTGTAAGCCAAAATTACTTTCTTTGGAAAAAATTGTAATTTTATACTACCATATAAATTAGGCATCTACACAAAAGTTTTAATTTCTCTATATTTACTTCTTTACTTAAAGCTCAATTTTAAAATGAAGCCTTGAACCATATGATAAACTAGAAAAAAGTATTTCCTCTAGATTCAAATCTATTTTTTTTCTTATCAAATAAAAAAAATGCAAAAATACTCAATATTTCTAATTTCCAAGTCCACCAAAAAGAGCTCCCTTTCTATTTCTCTGAATGACTCCATTGCTACATAAACTCAATGACAGGACATGTGGAACCATTTTTTTTTCTTTTTGGTGAAAAGTTCCCATTACTTAGCATCTAAGTTGTCTGTTATTCTTAACAAGTCAGCTAGATGGGGCTCATTTTAACTTGAAATTTTTGCACTCCATGAGGTAGATCCAGTGGTCACAGCTCTGCAGCTCTGACCATGACGATACCACCAAAGTTCTATAACTTTTGGGCTTTCAAAGGTTTTTTGAACACCTGTTGGTGTGTTGTACTGCCTATGCTAAGACTAATCCTCATCTCCCCTAGTTTCTAGCCTTTTCTGGGCTCAGTTTGTGTCGCCCTGTGAAATAATCCTTAAGTTCATTATTTCTAAGGTAAATAACCTAATAAATACCAGAGAAAAAATAAATTCAAGAAAATGTCAGTATAACTGACTCGCTCACTCTATAAAAGAAGTGTCGGTATGGTAACAGGGGCGAGTGAGACCACTACCACGAGCCTGTTGCCATTTAGAACTTCCCACATCAGAATCCCCCACCTGAGAGAGCCGATCCAAAGGTGAATGCGTCTGCTGCTACTACAACTAATACCCACGCCATGCGGGCTGCAGCGCCTCTAGTGGTCATCCTTTTCTATTAGCTCGTTTGCGACACACATGATTTTTCTTCCTCTGTGTTGTGATCGTCCTTTTGGATTTATCCTTCAGTATGGAACGCTCAGCTATTGCCACAGCTAAGTTAAGTACCCGAAAGGTTTAGATTTCGTATTTTTGTCTTCCAGGGACCAGTATTTTCCGTTTTTTAGGTTGTATATGGTCACCCGGTTGACTCGTGGCGGCCAAGGGCCCGCCTCGTGTTGTTAAGATTTCCCAGTCCTCTATACTGGGACATCTTTTCTTTCCTTTCATGGGTTCTTATCACGTGTTACACTATTTATTTGCATCGTATTATAGATTTTAGGAATTCACCGCCCATACCTTTGTCACCCAAATATCTCTATGGTTTAGGTATTTAGGGCTACAGTGTTTTTCCCTAGTACAGCATCCCAGCTTTTGCTCTTCATCGGCTACGGCTGGCTTCGAGCAATCGACTGTTCTTCGGAACGGTTCGTCTTCTCCTGGACCTCTGTCTCTCTCACTCGTGTGTTCCTTCCATCCTTTTACGATGTATGTGTTTATTATTAATGATTTTTATCTAGTGTTTATTTTATTCTGTGTTAGGCTAGCTATTAGGGTGTCCAGTACCTTGGCAGTTATATTACTTTTACGTGTTCATTCACACTTGGTACAGTTGGGTTCATGTGGTCACTTGCCTAGTGGTTGTGTTGCTTATCACCTCTTGGTCCACCCTTGATCACGTGTTCCTCTGGGCACCCTACCCAGCTCCCTTCCCTCCCTTCCGCGCGGTAAGGGGGGGGGGGGGGGTGTCTGGCCGGGCTCACCACGGTCGTCATGACAACTGCGTGAGCGCCTCCCTCCCTCCCTCTCTCTCTCGAGGGGGCTCCTGGGAGGCCCAGACAGCTGGGAGACTGGGGGGACCACTTTTTCGACTCGGGATCCGTGGAGCTCCGGCGTGGAAGGGGGTTGGGGTTGGCCACCCCTCCCTCCGGCCGCCTCGGCCCTCTCTGGTGTGTCTCGTTCGCTCTTCCTCCCCCCCCCCCCCTTTCTCTCCATCCCACTACCAACGGACAGAGCCCCTGCTCACTAGCCGGGGGCCCCTTCGGTTGTTGGAAATAGGAGCTGGCTCCGCCAGCCACCGGGGTGGGAGTTTCCCAGTGGTCCTAGAAGCTTGCCTACTACTACCTTCTTTCCGCTACCGGAGGGGCGCCTGCTTCCTTACCCGGGCACTCCTCTAGTAGTCGGAAGGGAGGCATGTCTTACTCCCTGTATGAAGTATACATGCTCCTTTATATTTTTGTTAATTTACTTTGGCTGCCTCCTCCGTTCTCCGTCGTGGTTATTCTCTCTATCCTCGCTAAGGTTATATTATCCTTCTGGTTGCTTCCTTTTTCCGTCCCCGGTGTACACCGGAGACTCCAACCAGATCGCCCTAGCGCCCACACGTATTTCGGTGGAGGACTACTTTTAGAATAACTTGTATACTTCAGCATGCAACGGAGTTCGTATTTAGACTGTAAGTGTGTATCCCCGATACTCATGTATCTTTCCACTTACAGGCTACCAACTGCCAGGAACCAGGCTGTAATGCGGTTCTTCAAGACCCCTGTGGCCACGAGGAGTGCAGGACCCACGCCCCGTGCGCCACCACCCATGGCGAACTGATCGTCTGGCACCACGAGGCATGCACCATATGCTATGACCTCGTGAGTCAGTTGTTGGATGGAGTAAGTAGATATCAAGATAGTTACTTCCTCAATCATATATGTTAAATATATTTTAGTTTTAAGTCTTAGTTATAAGCTTCGTTCTTAACCTACAGCTCCGCCGTAAAGGACTTCATTGGTCCTCTCATTCAGGCTGCTGCTGTGAAGGAGGTCGCCCTAGCGACTCTGAAGGCATGGGTGGGCGGCTTCGGCAGGAACGCCGCCAAAGGACAGCCCTACATTCTAGACAAGAAGTTGGCTGTCCAGATCTTCCCCGGAGGGAAAGCGACGGGTTATGTAGACCCCGCCACAGCAGCTCCAGCGATAGCCTCCATCCAAACGCGAGGTGCAGCAAGCCTTCGTTAGCGTGTCGGGCCAGGACATCGTGCCGGACGTCACCACACTAGACATAAACGTAGAGCCAATGACGGTAGGTGCAGAAGACTTGTTAGTCGAGGTAGGTGCTTCGGGCGCTCAAGGGTTTCCCTTGGGCGCACCTGGATCTTCTTCCCCTGTTCCTTCCTCCTCTTCTTTCCAAGGCTTTACGGGATCTGAGATCCCTACTCCTATGCCTGCTGCTTCTGTGCCCCCTAAGGTAAAAGGTCACAGAGAGCAGAAGACCCTCCAGAAGACGACGTCCAAAAAGACGACGTCTTCCTCCTCACGAAAGTCTTCGGCTTCCTACTCCGGAGCAGTGAAGGCTAAATCTGAACCTTCACACTCGAGAGGGTCTAGAAGCAAAGCTTCTAAGGAGAAGGTCCGCACTCCAACCGAGCCAGCACCCTCCCCTGTTGCTGCCGGAACTCCCCAGGTGACTCCTGCCGGGATCACGGCCCCTAGTGCCTTTGACCCCGCTACCTTTTCGGCAGGAGTTCTACAGCAAGTAGGAGAAATGGTTGGATCGCTTGGTACGAGATTTGAGCAAATGTTTGCCCAACTTTCCAACAGCATCAACCAATCAGGTCAGTCCATCCAGGACCTCTCTAATCGTGTTCTAGACCACGATAACCGCTTTGCTGGCCTGAACCAGGCTTCTCAGGCCAACTTCCCGGTGGTTGGTACTGGTCTGGTCCAGTTACCTGCTCATGACTCTCTACCAGCATTCTCTATGAACAATCCTTGGAGGGTAGCAGCCTATGCTCCCTTCAAGGATGGTATGATCTCAATACCGGAGTGTGGAACAAGAAGGATCGAGGACTTTGAGTTCTACCCTCCCGGATTGACACAGCCTTTTATAGGGTATGCCAGGCTAACAGAGACAGCTCTCAATAGGGAAGACAAGATCCCTAGGGAGACTGTCCTGTATAGTAGGGACCACGCCCAGAAGGAGTGGGTTCACTGTCTGGAGGATTGGGATTGCTCCAATACCAGATTCCAGGCCTTCAAGAGTCCCTTCACCATTTTTGCCACGGAGGAGGAGGCTTCACTCCCCTTTACAACGAAGATGGTGGAGACGACCCTTCAAGCAGCTATGAAGGATGAACCCATTCCACAGCTCAGGGAAGCAGAGCCCACATCTCCTCCTTTCCCCTGCGTTTTGGAAGACACTTTGGGGAAACCTACCGGCACTTTCGAGCGGTAGCGAGAAGGCTGAAACCGGACTGATCCATGGAACAGTTCGGTGAGAAGCTACCTAGACTGTCTGATAGCCTCATTCAGGCAGAATTTGACGCAAGGACTAGGCTAGGGAGATCACTCAACTCCCTAGTCATAACTGAGATGGCTGCTCTCTCGTATGGTACGGAGCCTCTTTTTAAGATCTTGGCTAAGTCTCAACTACAGACAGTACAAGCAGATGCTTATGACTTTTTCGTGGCCAGAAGGAACTGCCGTAAGCATGTGTTGCAAGAGGCTACCATTCGCCATGTAACCGAAATAGACTTCTCGCTTCCAACATATGGGCGCGGACCTGTTCCCAGAGTCTTCTGTGAATGAGGTGCACCACGAAGCTTCAAGGCTTAACCAAAGCCTTAGAGCTCGGTGGGGTATCTCAGCCAAGAGGAAGCAGGAGAACCCTCCCTCTTCTGGTAAGAAACTTAAGAAGACCAAGAGGTTCCAACCATACCAGAAGCACCAGCAGCAGCAGCATTTTGTCCAGGCCGTTCCAGTCACCCAACCGGGTCAGCCTTCGACGTCAAAAGGACAGAGCCAACCCATCCTCTTGCTATCCCCCCAGAACCAACCCTTGACCTCGTACACCGTCTCCCCAGCTTTCAATCCCATGTTTGAAAGCCAGGCTTTCCCAACCTTCAATAGGTTCTCAAGGGGAAGCAGGGCGAGAGGTAACTTTCGCCAGCGAGGTTCGGGAAGGGCTACCAACAGAGGTAAGCACTTCAGAGGGGGACGTGGAGGCCATCCCACACAGCAGCAGTGAGGCTCCCCAGGTAGGAGGGAGGCTGTTCCTCTTCCGTCACAGGTGGGGGTTCAGCAAATGGGCACAGAGCATCGTGTCCAAAGGACTAGGTTGGAGTTGGATCAAAGATCCTCCACCAACCAAATCATTTCTTCAACTACCATCAAAGGAATTGGCAGATTATGCAGAGGAGCTCCTTCAGAAAGGAGTTGTGTCGAGAGTCACGCATCTAAAATTTCAAGGGCGCTTGTTCAGCGTGCCAAAGAAAGGCTCTTCAAAAAGAAGAATAATCTTAGACTTGTCCCAGCTAAACTTTTTCATTCGCTGCGACAAGTTCAAAATGTTGACCATCTCGCAGGTACGGACCTTACTTCCCCGTGGGGCCGTCACCACCTCTATCGATCTTACAGACCCATACTATCATATCCCTATCGCGAGACACTTCCGCCCATACCTAGGTTTCAAGCTAGGAGACCAGGCATTCTCTTTCAAAGTGAAGCCCTTCGGACTGAATGTAGCCCCCAGGGTATTCATGAAAATAGCGGAAGTAGTAGTTCAACAACTGAGATCACAAGGGATAATGGTAGTAGCGTACCTCGACGATTGGCTGATTTGGGCACCAACCGTCGAGGAATGCCGCAGAGCCACAGAGAAGGTAATTCAATTCCTGGAACATCTGGGGTTCCAAATAAACAAAACGAAATCCAGATTCCCTCCGGAGACTCGTTTTCAGTGGCTAGGCATCCAATGGGACTTATCCTCTCACAATCTGTCAATTCCGGTGATCAAAAGAAAAGAAATAGCCAAGTCAGTGAGGCAATTCCTCAACAAGCAAGCAAGCTTCGAGGAGAAACCAGGAAAGAATCCTAGGTTCCCTCCAGTTTGCCTCAGTGACAGACGTCCTTCTGAAGGCAAGACTGAAAGATATAAATCGAGTTTGGCGCTCAAGAGCAAATAAATCTCAAGACAAGTTGTCAGTGATTCCGCAAATCCTTCGCAACCAACTTCGTCCATGGGCGAAGGTAAAGAATCTGTCCAAGTCAGTTCCCCTTCAATACCCTCCTCCGGCGTTAACTATTCACACAGACGCCTCCCTAACTGGTTGGGGAGGATACTCTCAGTTCAAAAAAGTTCAGGGGACTTGGTCTACTCAGTTCCACCAGCTCCACATAAATGTTCTGGAAGCAATGGCAGTATTTCTTACCCTAAAGAAGCTCCTTCCCCCAAAGAAGTCTCATCTAAGGCTGGTTTTGGACAGCGCAGTAGTAGTACACTGCATCAACAGAGGGGAATCCAAATCCAAACATGTGAACCATGTCATGATAGCCATTTTTTTCCTTAGCGAACAGGTACAAATGGCATCTATCATCCACCCATTTAGCAGGGGGTAAGGAATGTGATAGCGACGCCTTGTCCCGTTCAGTTCCTCTGGAATCAGAGTGGTCTCTGGACAACAAGTCGTTCCAGTGGATATGCCGGAGTGTTCCAGGTCTCCAAGTAGATCTATTCGCCTAACAAGCGAACCACAAGCTCCCTTGCTATGTGGCCCCCAACCTGGACCCTCTGGCCTATGCCACGGACGCCTTGTCAATAGACTGGAATCAGTGGAGAAGGATTTACATCTTTCCTCCAGTGAATCTTCTCTTGAAAGTTCTGAACAAACTCAATACTTTCAAGGGACAAGTAGCTCTTGTAGCTCCGGATTGGCCAAAGAGCAACTGGTACCCCTTACTACTGGAATTGGGTCTCTGACCTCGACGGATTCCCAATCCCAAACTGTCTCAATCAGTACAAATGAGGACTGTGTTCGCTTCCTCAGGAATTCTCAAGACCCTAACTTTATGGACTTCATGAAGCTTGCGGCTAAAAAAGATGCAGATATTGATCCCCAGAATATCCTCTTTCTAGAATCAGATAAGAGGGAATCAACTCTAAGACATGATTCAGCTGTCAAAAAGTTAGCATCTTTCCTGAGGGAAACAAACACTACAACCATGACTGTTAACTTAGCTATATCCTTCTTCAGGTCCTTATTTGAGAAAGGTTTAGCAGCTAGCACTATTACCACTAATAAGTCAGCTCTGAAGAAAATCTTTCAGTTGGGTTTTCAAATAGACTTAACAGATTCTTACTTTACGTCTATTCCCAAAGCCTGTGCTAGACTTAGACCTTCTCAGAGACCTACATCAGTTTCATGGTTTTTGAATGACGTCCTCAAACTAGCTTCGGACACTGACAACTCTTCTTGCACATTTATAATGTTACTTAGAAAGACGCTATTTTTACTAAGCTTGGCCTCAGGGGCCAGAATCTCAGAACTGTCGGCTCTATCCAGAGATACGGGACATGTGGAATTTCTTCCTTCAGGAGAAGTTTTGCTTTCTCCTGATCGCAGTTTTTTAGCTAAAAATGAGGATCCTTTAGCAAGGTGGGCACCTTGGAAAGTCATTCCTCTTACCCAAGATCCCTCTCTCTGTCCAGTAATGACCTTAAGAGCCTTTCTGTCTCGGACATCCTCTAGATCCTCAGGTCCTCTCTTTATGAGAGAAAGAGGTGGCACCTTATCAGTAAAAGGAATCAGGCAGCAGATTCTTTACTTCATTAAGCAAGCCAATCCTGAAATATTCCCTAAAAGCACATGATATCAGGGCAGTAGCTACCTCTATTAACTATTTCCAACATATGAATTTTGATGATCTTAAGAAATATACTGGATGGAAATCACCGACAGTCTTCAAGCGTCATTACCTAAAGTCCTTGGAATCCTTAAAATTTTCAGCAGTGGCTACGGGAAACATAGTTTCCCCTGACTCTGCACAATAGTCGTAGTTGAAGATCCAGGTCTCCTTTCTACCAACCTTGTCTAACATGTCTTACCCTACCGTTAAGCTCTACATGGTCCTCTAGCCTTAGCTGCTATGATGACATAGGGTGGGAATGTCCCTTATTTTTTTTGCTAGGGACACCCACATAATCTGCCATATAAATGTGCTTCAGTGTTTCTACCCTTATTTTTATGCTAGGGCAGAACACATTAACTTTTGTATATAATTGTACATATATTAATTTAGATTTAGTGAATCTCCTAACAATTTTGTTTTGATACCATGTTATTAAGCTCTGCTTTACTTGTTATTACTATATTAAGCTAATTTTAAGTACCATTATATTGTAATCTTGTATCATAACTTTCGATTCACTTATATTATACTTTTATTTTATTTTATAGTTTCATTGAGACCCTTCATTGTCATCTTGTGCTGTTTCTCTGATACTATTTCACAGGGCGACACGAACTGAGCCCAGAAAAGGGATTTTGACGTAGGAAAAATCTATTTCTGGGCGATGGGTTCGTGTCGCCCTGTGAAACCCCCCCATCATTTCCCACCCTGCAGCCCAAGATGGACATCTTGAGAGAAGGATGACCACTAGAGGCGCTGCAGCCCGTTACCATACCGACACTTCTTTTATAGAGTAAGCGAGTCAGTTATACTGACATTTTCTTGAATTTATTTTTTCTCTGGTATTTATTAGGTTATTTACCTTAGAAATAATGAACTTAAGGATTATTTCACAGGGCGACACGAACCCATCGCCCAGAAATAGATTTTTCCTATGTCAAAATCCCTTTTTTGATTCACAAGAAATAAATGAAACCTGGGTAAATTCTATCTAAGAATGTTAATCATAACCATACAATTTGGATAAATAAAGGAAAGAATTGACATAGGGTGACACATTCATTCCCATGAAAGGTATTGTTCTTAACAGGCACATTCTAATACACAACACATTATGTATGTCAAT
>NC_061107.1:84887938-84895438 GCF_015104395.2 Macrobrachium nipponense | reverse complement strand
TTAAAACATGAAGCTAATGTCTAAAATAAAAGGTTTTTTTTTGGCCACCCAAAAAAATGAAAAAGCGAGATAGCCAAGTACTTTCGGCCCTGTTCAAGAAACCCTTCACTCAGTAAAGGGTCCCGAACAGGGACCTGAAAGTACTTGGCTATCTCGCTTTTCATTTTTTCCTTTAATATATATGTGTAATATTATATATATATATATATATATATATTATATATGTATAATGTTATATTTTATATATATAATTATATATATATATATTATATTATAATATATATAATATTTATTTTTTTTATAATAATATATATGGGTGTGTGTGGTGTGTGTTGTGTGTTCGTTATATATAAATTATTATATATATATATTTAATATATATATTATATAATATATATATATATATATGTATTTAATATATATATATATATATTTATATAATTAATATATATATATATATATAATATATATGTAATATATATATAATATATATATATATATATATATATACTGTAATAATATATATATATGAATTATATATATATATATAAATAATAATATATAATATATATGTATATAAATATATATTATATATTTTATTTATATCTTATATATAATTATATATATTATATATTATTATATAATATATTATAGATAATATATAATATATATATATATATGTAATAATATATAAATTATACATATATTTTTGTGTGTTATATATATAAAAATATTATAATATATATTATATTATATATAATATATATATATACCACACACCATAGATTCATATATAACGATGTTTATTATATAGACTCACCACCATCCTCCCGCTCTCCCATTGGTTCCTGATGCTAGTCACTGCCATAAGATCCTGCTCTCCTATTGGTCAGCATCTTTCCCATCATGCACCTACGTAGCGGCGTGCTTTTTAGGCCACTCGGCAGCAGCATCGTTATCATAAGCACGCGGATTTCTTTCATTCTATACGATTTCGTTTATTAATGTAAATTCGTTAGCTATTTTCGGCAATTTGATTGCCCAGACCGAAGACGACGGAGGAGAAGGGACATCGACGCCAACCCCAGACTTCAAGGCTTCTCATGGGTGGTTTGAAAAATTTCATAAATGGACTGGCATCCATTCGGTGATGCGGCATGGGGAGGCAGCCAGCTCGGACACGAAAGCAGCCAAAGCCTTTATTAAGACGTTCGACGAGATGATGATCAAGGAAGGCTACAGTTCTCAGCAAGTCTTCAACTGTGATGAGACTGGCCTTTTTTGGAAAAAAATGCCTCGTCAGATGTATATCATGCAGGAAGAGAAGAAGCTACCCGGGGATAAGCCTATGAAAGACAGGCTTACGCTCGCACTTTGTTCGAACGCCAGTGGGGATTGCAAGGTGAAGCCCCTACTTGTGTATAATTCCGAGACTCCTCGAGCCTTGAAGGCCCACTAAGTGCTAAAGGAGAAGCTTCCAGTGATGTGTAGGGCTAATGCAAAAGCCTGAGTAACGAGACTTGTGTTTACAGAGTGGGTAAATCTGTGTTTCGGCCTGACAGTGAAGAAATTCTTGGAAGAGAAGCGCCTCCCTCTGAAATGTCTGCTGTTGTTGGACAATGCCCCTGCTCACCCTCCTGGCCTCGAGGAAGATATCCTAGTGGAGTATTCTTTTGTCAAGGTTCTTTATTTTCCACTTAACACCATCCCTCTCCTTCAGCCCATGGACCAGCAAGGGATATTGAACTTCAAGAAGATGTATACGAAACATCTTTTCAATTGATGTTTCGACATCACCGATACCACAAACCTCACCTTGCGTGAATTTTGGAAGAAGAATTTCGATGTTGTGATATGAATCCAACTCATCGATCAAGCTTGGCAGGAGGTTTCAAGGCGAACCTTGAATTCTTCATGGAGGAAACTCTGGCCTGATGCTGTATCCGCCCAAGATTTCGAGGGATTTGACGTGGGTGAACCTGGTGCAGATTCAGGAACAGTTGACAATTCTGAAACTGTTTCGCAACCAGATCTTGACGAGATTGTTGCACTTGGCAAATCCATGGGGCTGGCCGTCGACAAGGATGACATCAATGACCTTCTCGAGGAACACCAAGAGGAGCTTAGGACGGCTAACCTGAAGGAGTTGGAGGCCATGCAACATAACGTCGTTCAAGAAGAGTTCTCTAGCAGCGGCGAGGAGGAGGAGGACAACACTATGACAACGGCAGAAATTAAGGATGCTCTAGCTGCTTTTCATAAGGTACTATCATTTGTAGAAAAGAGACACCCCGAAAAGGCTTACACAGGTCATATGCTTGAGCAGTTCGATGACGTTTGCCTGAGTCGTTTCAGGAACATTGTGAAAAGTAGGCAGAAGCAATCTTCCTTGGATAGTTATTTTTTAAAGAAGCCTTTAGTAGGCGTAAGCAAAAAATAAGATTCAACTGATACTACAAATAAACAGAAAGTTGAAAGTGGTGAAGAAATTGACATTTTGTAAAAAAAAAAAAAAAAAAAAAAAAAAAAAAAAAAAAAAATGTAAAGTATAAAAAAGTAAAAAAAACAAAATTTTAAAAATAAAATAAAAAAAACTATTCAATTTTAAGTTTTTTGTAAAGTTAAGTGTTACGGTTTTGTTAATGTGTTTAATGTGTTTCGTTAAGTGAAGTGTACGTACTACGTAACAATTTTTCTGCCATTTGTCGTCCTCCTCCTCTGTCGCCACTTTCGGAGATAGCCTCACTCGAAAGGTAAGGTTCCACATTTTACTACATGCGTGCGTATGTACGTACAGTATTTCTTGTATACCATGTACACTAATACACTTTATTTACAGGTGCATATTAGTAGTACATATTAAGTTAGGCATTGAAAGTCCAAATTGTTTTATTTCATTGTTTATTGGTCAATTTAGCTTTATTATAAAATTTACTGGGGTGTTTTTTGTAAGGCTTGAAACGAATTAGGCAATTTACATGTAAAATGCGGTTCAAGATACGAAAAGCTCAGGTTACGAAGGCCACCTCGGAACAGATTAATTTTGTATGTTGAGGTACCACTGTGTGTGTGTGTCTATCTATCTATCTATCTATCTATCTATCTATCTATATATCTATATATATATATTATATATATATATATAGATATATATATATATATATATATATATATATACATATATATATATATATATATATAGATATATATATATATATATATATATATATATATATATATATACACAGTAGTACCTCGAGATACGAAAGGCTCAACTTACAAAAATCCAAGTTACGAAAGCCAATGCGAAAAATTTTACTGCTCTACATACGAAAAGTTTTCAAGATACGAAAGGTTGTTGCTGTAAAGCCCCAAGATTCGCCCGGACCACCAAGAACAATTTTAAAACTCTCGCGCCGCCAACTGAGTAAACTCACCACCATCCTCCCACTCTCCCATTGGTTCCTGATGCTAGTCACCCCATAAGGTCCTGCTCTCCTATTGGTCAGCATCTACCCCTTGTGCTTTAAGTATTCTATTGGTAAAAGGTTGCTGTAAATTGAAAAACTTATTCATGCAATACATTTAATAAAGAAAACATTAGGTAAAGATAGAATAAAGAATAGAAAATGAATGATTATTATACTGTTTGGTAGTTTCAGTAGTTGAAGAGAGATAATGAAAATTTATGGCTTACTGTGTAAAAGTGATTGCTTGGCGATCGTTCGATACTCTTAAGGGGACCGTCCGCTATGATGTCTATTTTTTTTATTCATTACGCAAAATACATAATTTTCATATATGTTTTTATATAATACCTTCATCATATAAAAATTTCAAGTCATTTGATCAAAAACTTTTCGTTTTATTAGCAAAAATCCTGATTTAAAAAAAAAAATTGGTAGAGTTTTCTCCACTAATATGACATCAGTTGTATTGAAAATCATACCATAAAAACTTCTTTATATACAGAACAATTCTGAGTGACAGAATTTTTATTTTTTAATTTTTTTATTTTTTATGAATTTTTTTTTTTTAGTCTAAAAAAAGAAATAAAAATTCTGTTACACAGAATTATGGGATTTTTATTCCTCTTTCCAATGATATCTTTCTCTCTAAAATTGGATAATAAATAACCGAGTAATGGTTACCGACATGCGCATAAGTATGTTTTTGAGTTATGAGCTCCCAAAGATTTGCTATGTAAATTTTCGCTTTTTTCTTATAAAAGTCAAAACAACATTACTATAATTACTTTATTTGTACTTTTATTGTTGATTTCTACATCAAGGATCATGGTCCTAGCCCTAAAAGTGGTGTTAATACCCTCAGCGTGACACCAGATAATGATGTTGACGGCGAGACATGAGACAATGAGGGCAGCTGAAAACAATTAATTTTCGTGTTTTTCTTTCAGCACACTCCTGGCCTTCGCTAATTTTGCTAGCCATAGTTGCTGAGTAGCCTTCTTGATCTTAGGTAACTTTGGCATTGCTATAAGTTCACTAAGAAGTTATAAAAACAACGTAACTAGCTAGTAACCAAACGCAAATGCCTACGTGCGTGTAACTGCTTTGACGTCTGTGGCGTAACTGAGTCATTCTCAGAGTCTCGCCTATAAATAACCGCTCTGCGCAGCTCGCTTCTCACCCAGTGTCACAGTACCTTTCATTGCTACCCAGATGTATGAGAATTTCGAAAAAAATCTTTAAAAATCGCTGTATATATGCAAAAATAAACACGCAAAAACGATTCTGTCAAACTCAAGTCATACAGACGACGCAGTTACGATGACGTCATAATTTAAAAACCACTATATCTTCATTATTTGTGAAAATAATTGGCTGAAACTTCTGGAAAGCATGCACGGCATGTTTCTGCATAGATACAAGTAATAACTAGATTTTTTATTTTTTCAAGTTGACATGTCATCCGCAATAGCGGACGGTCCCCTTAAGTGCTGGATGTAAACAGACGTTTGGAAGCTTTTTTTTGTTTGTTTATTATAGTTAATGGTTACTTAACAATTATTTGAAATGAGTACATGCAATACATTTAATAAAAAAAATTGTGAATTAGATATCATAAAATATAAAATAAATCAGACTGCCAACAAATACGTATTTTTTAGAATTCTTCTTCTGTTTTATTATTACGTTACGTATACGCATGTTTCATTATAGCTGTCAGTAACTCGGTATCTTCATTAGTAAAGATAGAAATAAGAATAGAAATGAATGGTTATTATACTGTTTGGTGGTTTTCATTAGTTGAAGAAAGATACTAATGACAATTTATGGCTTACTGTGTGCTAGGAAAAATGATTGCTTGGCGCTCGTTCGATACTCTAAGACGGGTAAGAGCTGAATGTAAACAATTGATCGGAAGGTTTGTTTTTTGTTTGTTTGTGTATTATAGTTAATGATTAATTAATAATTATTTGAAATGAGTACATACTGATTATTTATACATTTTATTGGCATATTCTAAGCTTTTAGCTCTTAGGTTTAGATGTCAGAATCATAGACTAGGCTAAAGTAGCAACCGCTAACATAGGCTAGGCTTATTGCTAAGGGACATATGCTAAAGTCCTAATATATGCAGTAAAAATGGGGTTGAACATTACATGCAGTTGAATATTACTCAAGTAAGTACAGTATTTTGCCTTTTTGGAGTCATGTTTCTTCCGTCGTAACCCTAGAACATGTGTTTTAGGCCTGGAAATATAATTTACTGGGGCGTTTTTGGAGGGCTTGGAACGGATTAGCCATTTTACATGTAAAATGTGTTCCAAGTTACGAAAAACTCATAATACGAAGGCCGTCTCGGAACGGATTAATTTCGTATCTCGAGGTACCACTGTATACATATATATATATATATATATATATATATATATATATATACTATATATATATATATATATATATATATATATATATATCAGGCAGTCCCAGGATATTATCAGCTGGGGTTCTGTTCTCGGTGGGATGCTGATAAGCGAAAAGTGCCATTAACCAAATGTCAGTGATTTATGGTGCCGAGTTCCGATAAATGACGCCGATACCCAGTTAATGACATCATAACTATTATTGGCACCTTATGGCACCAATAACAGAAACTCTGCCTGTTATGGCGCCATAAATCGCCAATTTTATGGCGCTAGTCAAGCCCCATAAAACTGGATTGCCATTAAAACCAAGTACACCAATGTACAGGGACTGCCCATTTGTATGTATTCGCAGAGATGTGTTCCAGACACCCCTGCGAATAGCTAGAATCCGCAAATACTTAGAACCCCTTTAAAAATGTTGAGAACTGCCTATTTTGTTAGTTCAAATTCAAGAAAAAACCACCAAAAATGCTTATTCTAGTTTTTAAAACAGTTTAATCACAAAAATTGCACTTAATTTATGAAATTGATTTGAAAATACAGTAATTTCTGGATAATTCTCATAGAATAATACTGTGAATACGTGAATTTCCCATGAATAATGGGTACGTACATATGGTCCAAAGAGAGATCCGTGAATACTGAGTTTGCACATACATACATACATACATACATACATACATACTATATATATATATATATATATATATATATATATATATATATATATATATATATATATATATATATATATATATATATATATATATATATATATATATATATGTGTGTGTGTGTGTGTGTGTGTGTGTGGTCAAACCTCGTCTTTCGTATGCCTCTCTTTTCGTACATTTCAGTTTTCACAGACTTTTTTTCTGCGAAATTTTGTTTCGGTTATTGTACAATTCCTCGGTTTTCGTACTTGTTCATTTTTTTTTATGCTTTGTGGGCTATTTTACTCAAGTGCAACTGCTAAATAAGCCATTATGGGGCCAAAGAAAGTTTCTTGTGAAAAAAAAACAAGCAACACAATAGAATTTCAGAAAATTCACTGTTTGTGAATTTAAGGCCAGCAGGATTAAGGACATGTTGGCAAAGTGTAATGATGTAAGAAATTTTGTGGAGAACTATCATCCCAACAAAAAAATTGTAATCCATGTCTCCAACCTGTTTAACAACTGTCATGTTTAATTTTAGGCAAATTTTAAAGAAATGCCAAAAACAAATGTCTCTGGACAGTTTTGTTGTGCAACAGGGGTTCAGTAACTTTCCAGCATGTCCGAGTGCCAGTAAAAAACGAAGTGGGGAAGTAACCTCAGATAGTGCCAGTAAAACATGAAGAAAAGTAACCCCAGATAGGTCCTTGACACCTGAAGTCCTTCTGAAGAGAGATTCCCCTTCCAAACAATAATCTCTCCTCCCTCTACCCTCCTCTCCGTCTTCTATACACTAACAAGTGTTTTCCATAACGGTAAGAGTGATGTTAAAAGTTCATTTATTCAGTTCATTAGCCATTTATATTTATTTCTCATTGTTTTCTGTATGTAAAACTGTTTATTCCCAATAAAATATATTTTTTGTTAATATTTTTATTTTTTGGGGGTCTG
>NC_061107.1:84795438-84882938 GCF_015104395.2 Macrobrachium nipponense | reverse complement strand
TGGTACAGAACTAGAAAAATGTATCAATTTTACCAATGACATATTTGTATTTCTCTTAACTAATCCATTATGTTTTGCTCACAATAAAGAAGAATTGTATCAGTACTTGAAAAGAGTAATAGCTACTATTCCTTGTATCTATGATGACAAATGGTTAACAACTACAGCATAGTTGAATATCAAAATACAACACACTACAGTAGAAGTCTGATTATTCAGCAACTCATTTTTCTGTAGATTTCATAAATATACTGAGCTGATTCTCTAATAGTTTCAAGAATTCTGAAACAATTCAGGACCCCTAATCCTATCTGAATCCACCAGACCTTCAAGAAGATATCAAATATGGACAAGTGACACCTGTGTAAACAATTTTGGAAATGAAATGGTCCTATGAAACTCAGCTGCAAGCTCTTTTGTGACTGCAGGTTATGGCCTTGCCAATCTAGGAACAAGTGCAGTACAGTAATATCCCAAACTTACGCAAGGTTAGGTTCCAGACCGGTCTCTAAAAAAATGGGGACTGCTGCTATTATCGCCAATTTTTTGGTTATCGTCATGCCATATATATATGTGTGTGTGTGTGTGTGTGTGTGTGTGTGTGTAGTGGGAAAAACATTTTTGATAGCTGCTGTAAGTCCTCAATGGAGTTACTCTTTCATGGTCTCCCCAGGACTCCATAAGATAGATCAACCAATTACAAAGAATTCTCTTAGGGTTGGTCTTGGCCAGAATAGTGCTTGCTGACAGTGGTAGAATATATAAAGGGCTTAGGACAGGAGGGCTCTATCTCCTCTCCTACAGCAATTGACTCCACTCTCTATTTCCCATTTGCACAGATGTGACATATGTTGGCTAACTTCCTCAATAAACACCAGGTCTGTGCAAGATATATGTTCACCACAATCCCTTGCCTATACACGTACGTGCCTAGTCATCAGTTAAGTATATTAAGTTAAGAATATCTTAGTTTAACCAGACCCCTGAGCTGATTAACAGCTCTCCCAGGCTGGCCCGAAAGATTAGATATTTTTACGTGACTAGGAACCAACTGGTCACCTAGCAATGAGCCCTGCATCTTATTGTGGGATCCAAACCATATTATATTGAGAAATTAATTTTTATCATCAGAGATAAATTCCTCTGATTTTGCATTGGCCAAGCCGAGAATCAAACTTCAGACCGCCGGATTGGTAACTGAGCACGAAAACCACTCGTCCAATGAGGAACTGTGCCTAGTCATAAAAATTCCCTCCTGTATTAGCATTATAGATAAGTCAATAGACATGTAGTAACTTATATGCTGTACATCATTATTACTGATATTTTCACTCTCAACACAACCCTAACTTTAAAGGAACGGTATTGGCAAACAAAAGTAAAATTGTGGTATGTTAAAGCTTACGATAGTAAGACTATCAGAATAACTTTTGGAAACAATAACAATAAGCAAAATATTTTCATACCTTGAATTATAATTTTTCTGTATTTGTCATATCTGTACAACTGTGTGGATTGTAATCTTCATTTTATTTTCACTTTGAACTTTGTTCTGTTTTGAATGTCACGTTCCTACTGTCATTTTACAGTGCAAATGCAGTAAAATAAGATTCTGTATTTACTTTACGATTTCCTCGTGTTTTTTAGTTTTTCTTATACCAGATTAAAAAAATTACTGCATAAACTTGCATCAAAAATTATCAAAATCTGTAAATATTGCTCCAACTTTAGCTCCATCTATTTGCACACCCCGAGACCCAGTTGGTCAAGAAAAATTCTAATGTAACACAGCTTGGCAGTTCATACTGTGCACATTAGTACTTGGTAATATGCTTTTCAGGTCATCAGAAAAACATTAAATATTACAAAAAATTTACCTGGAAAAGTATCTTTAAAATTAATGAAATGAAAGACAAAAACTCAAAATTTTGTAGCAGTCATAGCCATGCTACTTCAATGCACTGAGACTGTCCAATGCACATAGCCTAACAACCAAAATGAAAGCCATCAACTTGCGTAGTTGGTATAACCTTAATTCAAATTTATCTTCTTTTTTTTCAAAACTTGCTTGTCAAAACTGGGGTGCATCAAAGTATCTTTGGCATCAGGAAACATGGAACTATATCAATTTTACTTGACTAATGAAAACTTGTTAGGAACAGAGAAGGTAGATGAACTTTCTTATGGTAATGTCCTAAGAGGTACTTTAGTTGTAACGTGTGGACATTATGTAGTATATTTAAATAGAATATCCTTTGGTCTTTACACTAGCAGCAACAGAAGTCAGAGATAAAAAAATTCTCACAACTGACAAACAAAACATTGAAATCTAGAGGATAGGTGAACCAATTATTAAGAATTTTTTATAATTAAGTAAGGACTTGGTCCACAGAATTATGGATAATCGGACTTCTAAAGTATATTCATTTCACACCCACACACAAACGACATTATCACACTATCAACTAAGCCACCATTGTCAATAACTGAGAAAACTAAACTATGGGAAGTTACTAATATAAATTTTACTATACAGGATTTAATACATTTTAAATGCTTCTGAAAGGTATGAAGTATGGTCATTTTCATTTAATCTACATACATGAATGTTTCACATGCAAGGTTAGAGTGCACATATAAAACCTGGGTGAAAGCTCACTACCTTAGGGTGGTGGATTTCGCCTTATAGCTAACAAGCACAGGCTCTGTGACACTTTGGGGGTCCTCAGCAAGGCCCTTAAAACGCAATTTTTGACCCTTTCTGGGAAAAGAAAACCAGGCCATAGTTTGCATGACAGCATAACACCAGAAACAAGAAGCTTGAGCAGTGCACTTCACAAATTTATTAAATCAAGAATAACCTTTTTAAATCACACTAAAAAGTAAAGCTCTATACATTAATGTTTAAGAGATCTGATATCAAGTAAACACATACATAAAAAATTATTTTCCATCTCATATCCCTCAGAAATCAGTTCAGAATGTACATAATACAGTGAATACTTGAGTCAAATTCTTAAACTGCCCGGAAACTCTCATCTTATAAATTTCCACAATGGTGCAATAAATACAGAAGGGAGGGAGACAAACAGCAAGGATATTACAGGAGTTATAACAGGAAGATACTTTGTTTGATTCCAGCTCATTTTAAAGCTTCTTCCTTAACAAAAATGCAAAATAAATTCAATACGAATAAAAAATATTGAAGAGCAAGCACTCATACTTCAAATGAAAGGAAAGAGAAAGAACACTGTAGTATACTTTCATGAAGCAAAGGTAATGTTAGAAAGTACAGTGTTTAATTATTTCCAAATTTTAATTTCATAAAACACTCAAAAGCTGGGAAAGACAAGTCCTAAAAATGAGCTATTTACTTTTTTCTATTTAGTGCAAATATCCTGTAATTGCAAAAATAAAAAGAAAGTCAAGATATGTCATACAATGGTTACTTTCAATTTTTTTATTGGTACTATACCATCTGCATTCCAGCACTTTTTTTTATAGAATGCAAACACCCAGACTAGAGGGAAAGTTTCCAGAAACCAGTTGCTTTCTCCAGTCAAACAATGTCTGTGCCATTTCCAGCAACATTTATTTCTCAAATCCTCAAACAACTAGTACTCCATACTATGTATTGTAAAAAGTTAAAATTTCTCCTCAGTATAAAAAAAAAATTTACTGTACAGTAAACCACTGACATATTTACCCAAAAATGTCATTGACATTATTATAGATAGAATCATATTTCTACTCATACTTGGATAACTGTCTCACAGTATTATTATTCAAGAAAAGAAATGGGTAATGGTTTATTTATATTCCAAAATTTTACTAAAATACCTTCTGCAGTACCAAAATACACATGATTACCAAAGCAAGCAATGCATATGTACTTTCTTTGTAAGGTGAAATTCAGTCAAATGAAAGAATATTTGGAAAAAGACTAAAATGTGTAGAAAACTATACTAAATAGCTCAAGTTGAAATAAACAATTTCACGTGTACCAAACAGTATTTTCTTGGATCTCAACAGCAAAGAATTACACTAAAGCTTGAAAAACCCATCAATCAGACCCTTCCATACAGCATTGTTTTAAAACAATATATCCAAAAGGTAAAAATTGTGTAATCAATCAATATTACACCCTTTCCGTAACAGCTACAATTTCTCCAGAGATTTATAAAAATAATAAGGTTACCGGACACAATGCAATTCTTCCATTTACAGTTGCTCTAATACCTACACTCAAAACAGCAATAAAAGCTTGGCAGATGTACATTTTGCAATCTAATGAAACTTGAAAATATTACATTCTGTTTATATTTAGACCTATGAATATGTGTTTCATGATCTCCAGTACATTTAATTCACACTCCTGCAGCTCAGCAGATTCAGTGATGGGAATCAAATGAGACTTTGCAAAGCCTCTCATTAACTTGTTTTACTTACAGATGAACTCTAAGAAGGGATATTATAGTCCTACTCAAAATGAAATTAAATTTGACAAATGCAGAACCAGTTTCCGGGCAAGGTGCTGATAGACTCCTCAGCAGACCTGATTAGCTGGATGTTCAGGGCATAGGCTCCTATTTTCTTGGTAAACACCTTTGATCTTGATAACATGAGATAATTGATTTCCCTTATGCAAGAAATTTAAGACAAAAAGTCAAGCTGGCTAAGGAAAAGGTCCCTAAGATCCATTTCTTTGTAGCTGCTAAACACCACCCGCTATTACTATATACATATACATACATACATACATACATACATACATATATATATATATATATATATATATATATATATATATATATATATATATATATATATATGCTGATCAATATAAACTAAGCATCCCTTCTAAATCCAAATAAAAAACACTAGCGAAGAAAGTGTCAATTTAGTCAATGGTCTTACCCCGTAGGCTATTTCCTCCTCTTTTTGACACTGTATAAGAAAACTGCTGGTCTCCAATATTCAGTAGCTTAGGAGTGCTCCACAAAATTTCTACATTAAAATCTGTCCAGATTAGCTTGACAGTAGTTCACCAAACTGTAACAGGGGAGTTGATTTCTTTTGTTCATCCAAATCATAAGCTTCCAGAATATAGTATAGGTACTGTCTTTTTATAATTAATTCCTAGCCCTCAATGCTATTTTCTTGAGACTGACTTGTGAATAGTGGTAATAAAATACACATTGCCTTAGGCTAAAATACTTCTGAGAAAGTGTATTTCACATCATCTTGGTTTCCCAGTTACAAATGAGGATTAGCTATGACTAATCTTTCCCATAAAAATTTATGTCTCCCTATTTCAATTACTTAAAATGGCTCTTTTTCCAAATAATCAATTTATTGACTTGAAACCATAACTACACATGATCATCTCCAAAAAAAATTCCCTTTCTGACATCTCTGGGTTACAAGTCTATTTTTTCTTTACATGGAAAAATATTTTAAAGTACTTTACATCATTGAAGCTTCATATGAAAAAGTTAACACCAGCCAAGTAAACAGCCACAGTATCTAACTTCAAAAATCCATCCTTATTTTCCAGCATTCTTTACAAGAACACTGATATTATAATATAAAAGGGCAGCATGCAAGATGTGTTCTCTTCTCTCCTAACATATTAACAACATTGCTGTGAGATGGCTTCTGGCCAGCAATGGATATTTGATCAATTCTTTTCTGAGAAGGGGGTTGCCTGTTCTAACTGCCACTACACAGTTCCAACATAGCTCAGAAAGGCCATCTTTCTTCAACAAGATGGACCTCCAGTTCTTTCCTTAATACTTCATCCATTCACTTGCTACCCATGTACTATATCATTTATAATACATACCTGTCTACATCTGTGATGTAAACTTGTGATAGGAAAGAATAAAAAATATGTGATACATGTATTTCTTTTCATCTCCTCCTGTTACATCATCTGTGCATATCCTTTCCACCTAGAGGTTGTTTAACAAGGCACCCAGTCAGTTATCTTCCCAAAACAAGGACTAACTAAGGAACTAAAAATTGAACCAAAGACACTAAACAATGGCTGTTATGGGAGAGTATCTCTTATCCTTAAGGGATTCCTGCTAACCCAACCACCTCTGATGTTCATTAACCCCCACAGCTTGGGTATTGTATATATACAATCAAACATATATCACTAGGTATTGGCAACTCTTCAGATCACCCTAAAAGAGTGTGAGTGAGCGGAGGTAATAAGGGGGAATGTTGTCACAAATTCCCATCCAAGGATGCATTGTAAATATTTTATAATAAATATGCTAAGAATTTGTTCCCGGTTTTATTAATTACCTTTTATGCTATTGCTTGAGCTCTAATTTAAATTTAAAAAAATAAAATATTAAAAATATTAGAAAAAACACTTACAGCTTTTTAAAATTAGCATATTTTTTAAGACTGTTTTAGGAAAGAGGCCTACAAGGAGGTGGGAAATACTCAACTTCCCATGGAAGGTACATAGATTATATTAAGATTTTTTTCTTACTCTATGTGAGTAATGTGATTTCCTATATGTAACACCCAAAAAGGAATTTGAGTCAACAAAAGTGCTTGGGTAATCTTACAGTGATTGAGAAAACAACTTAAAACAGTCCCTAGAAATCTATTTCAATCTTATTCAACCTTCCCCCTCCTCCAAAAAATGACATGAAACTTCAAAAATTTTAAAATATCTATATAATTCTGAAGAGAACTCTCTAAATAATTCTGAAGAGAATTCCTGAAGAGTTTTCATTCATGAACTCTCTGTACACCTCATTTAAATTTAAATGAACAAACTCTATGTGACATTAGCCTTCTTTCTAAGGTATGACACATAGCTTTTCCTTTTTAAGGCCTGGCCTAATCACACATTTTCAATAAGCAATTATAAAACTATAAATATGTCATGCTGTAGGGCTAATTACCATGAAACACATATGATAAAAAAAATTGAAAACTAAAAAGAAAAACTTCCAAAACTGTGGCTAATATTTTAGGGAGCCACACAGAAGCCACACTGTTCAATTATGAAGAAAAGCTAAATTAAAAATGGTTATTTTGCAAACTTCCCCAAAAGCTTGAAGCTTTTGATCTTATTTCGATAACACAATCAAGATTACAACACTATAGTATAATACTTTAACAGCCAAAATTCTGAGATGACTAACAACAGCCACCCCGTGTCCTTTTAGTTTTCAAATAAACTATAAAGTTGGCAGTCATTAATAAAGATGCAGTTGTAAAAAACACTTAAAAATAAAATTTTAACCATTCTCAAAATAAAGGTAGAATTAACTGGTACAGTACTTAACTGCCATTTACTAAGACACTATATAACTACCATACTTACGTACTGTATTCCCTAGAGCGCCCAGCTAGCCTAGTTTAATATGAAGGATGCTAATCATTACTGGCTCGTGTTTGTGATAAAGACAAATTAACACGTTCACCAAAATTGATTGCCCAAGTAAACAAGGAACAACTCAATAAATTTCAACTACCCATGAAAGATTATCAAGACTAAATGTTCACAGTTAAAAATTACTACCACCCCAAATCAGATGTTGCTGTCTAGTATCTCACAAATCAAATACATTAGAATCTTACATCTTACTGCATATAAGATTTTCAGTGGTTCCAAAACACACTGCTTCTTCCAGTAATGATATTTCTGGTGTACATTAATTACATAATCTACATTGCAGCTTACTTTCAAAGTCAATACTGTATAGAAAGGTATCTGAAGTGGGTTTACTACACGTATATGTGTGATAAGTGACACCTACAGTTTATCATTCTGAGTACACTACTGAAAATATAATTCCCCTTCTAGGCATTTTCCATCATGACAGATTTTTTAAATATAAAAGGCAGTTAAAACTACCAAACATGCTATTATCTTGTATATACATTATAAACAGTTACAGCATAAAAAGTAACAGGTTGTAATCCACACAAAAAAAATGAAACATGTTTCTTACCTGACAACATCAGATCGGTCTTCAATGGCTACTGTAGTAACATGTGTATGAGACGAACGGACTTGGACTCGCGGGGAAGAAGTAGCAACAACTGTGCTGGCTGATGCTGTTCCGCTTGAAGAAGAATCCCAAGGAGGTGGGGGAGTTGAACCTACAGGGGGATGGCCTGCTCCACTACTTCCACCACTCACAGTAACTAAACCGCGTCCACTACCTACACGCCAAAAGACAGCTAGATGTTAGCCGACTAGATACAGTACTGCAATGCGCGTGGCACACCAATGATAATAAGGAACAAAAGCCAAGGAAGTTCAAAAGGCAAATGAACACATTTCTACTCATTTTCAATGATTTACATGAACTAATGCCAAAGGAAGTAAATAATTTGTACTAAAACCTTGGTGATTGAATTACTGTACAATTAAAAGAACAAATAAACACTAGAACTGGTTATACTTTATAAAACACTATAATACGTATAGTACATACGACAAATAAAAAGCACAAATAATAAAATGTAAAAATCACACAAAGCACACTGGTACATTCCTAAGCATAACCAACTATACGTACATCATTACAATTTTTAAAAATTCTCTGGCAAATACAAGGGAATTTATAAAGCTTTAATAAAAATACCATTGCAAAACATGCAAATATGATAACCAAGCAATACTGTACCATAGCACAGGACAAAAATTAAAAACAACGCATGCAATTACACGTATAATCAAAGTAAAGCTAGACTTCAAAATAAAATGTTTTTTGCAAGACTGAATTTCCTGGCAACTGGTTATATTTTTGCCATTCGTAATAATGTTTCGTGGTGTTTTCCAGCAAGCCTGGGGAGGACTTATTATGTGGTGATGATGGTAATCCTAGCTCTTTTGAAGATTTATTTGTACTCAAGTCTGCATTTGATATTGTTCCAACTTGTGTTGCCAGTGGCCTTCTATAGGGAGATGGGGTACACAAGTTGGAGTAAGGAGAGATAGATCTTGAATCCATATAAGACAAGGATGAATTTGAATTTAAAACAGAAGCATCTGACGGCTGCCCATGTGAAGATGGAGATCCTGACCGTGCCAAATAACGAGCGAGAGTCTGCTCAATGTACACCTTATCACCAGCAGTAGGTCTGTCTGTCATCGAGTTTCTTTTGGCAAAAGCCTCTTCCATTTTTAAGGCTTCTCTACCAGCATAAGATTTTCTTGACTGAGGCTTCTGATCATCTTCCAAGTATTGGGAGTCAAAAGCACCTTCAACGTACGGGGTTAATTTCTGTGGCACACCCCAAGATTTTCGAGGAGAATGAGATAATTCTCTGCTACCATAAATTCTAGATGTTGTCACTACTGAAGGTGATGATCCTGGTCCATACCCAGTTTCATAATGCAAAGGTAATTTCACATTTTTTCTTATGGGATAATTCACAGTTGTAGAATTAATATTATATGGTGAAGTCTGGTGACTGTGAAAGCATGAGGAAAGGGGAAACTGACTGTCATGATTTGAAAACTGATGGACATCGGTTGAGTCATGCTTTTGATGTTCACAAGAAAGTTCCATATCAGGTGCTGCCATGCCTGGCTTATGGGAAGCACCCCTTTTATAGGTAATGTATGTATCTGGTAAGAGGAATTCACCCTTGCTATGATCAACAGATACTTGACCACTTAAACAAAAAGGCCTAAATGTGTGATGTTCATTGGAATGTGGGGAATGGCTCTTCATATTTTCACCATGAGGCCGACTACGGTGATGGGAAGGGGTACCAGAGGGAGTAGAGGGTCTAGATGCAGATTTGATTACATCCCAAACTTCACGCACAGCATGAATAGCAGCCTCAGCATTGGTGCGACTAGCAGCTGGTTTCTGGGCTGTGTCATCTGGTGAAATAGAACCAGACTGTATAGGTGACATAGCAATAACATCTTCAGCTGGAAGCTGCCAAACATAATGTTGACGTTCACTTGCTAGTACATGCAATGGCATCATGCATTCCTGATTAAGTCTACGCATACTTTCAGCATGCCAGATATTGTATCCAGCCATGCCAATACTAGGACTACACAGATGCGAAAAACGAGGGCTTCCTCCAGAAAAACGAGGACTTGGGGGCATAGTGAGGTAAGCAACTCCACCTCGAGCAAGTGAAAATGAAGAAGCTGGCTGCGAAGTGCCGCCTCTTGGTGATCGTGGAGGCACTGGTGGAGGTACACGACCACGCCCAGAGTGAGGCCGGTCCTGCAAGACTGCTGGAAGATTGACAGGTGTCGAAGGTGTGCCAGAGCCCAACCCTGGGACACTAGACCCACCAATCCCAACCACTCCAACACTTGAGCTTCCTCCCATACTACTTGATGTAACTCCAGCCCCAACTGATGTTGATACAGGGGCTGGAGTAGTAGATGTACTTCCTGTAGGATGAGGTGAAGTGGTAGTAACATCACTTCCACCATCACCTGTCTGGTCCTCAGCACTAACGCTGCCACCTGTAAGCATCATACACCGCAACCATCACAGACACAATTCCTTAACCAACTATAAACTACAAAACGAACTAGCATAAACATAAAAAATAAATGTGTTCTTATTTCCTTGAATGGCTAATTATTAATATTTACATTAATATGAGGTATTTCCTTTACATACTATCAAAGAGTACCCTGTGGGAATAACTTATAATTTCAATGTTATTGTGGATTACTTAACAGCTATCCAGGTATAAGACTTATCAATACTTAAAACTGCCATCTTAATAATAAATAAAAAAAACTTTATTCTTACAGTACAACCAGCATTATAGATATAAAGTATTATCTATAACAAAATGCAACTACAACAAGAATGTGACAACTATCGCTTGGTAAAGCATTTCACACTTTAACTGAATGATAACCAATTCAGACTAATGTTAGAAAGAACAACACCTTTACCATCCACTTCAACTGTGCAAACTAGTTTGAAAACAAGCACAGTACAAAAATTTCCATCCCATTGTTTACTTCATTAATTCCAACAAACTTATCACCAGACAATTTTGACCGAGTTGTTCACATTACAACCAGTTTTAAGACTAACAAACCACTATTTTCTTTGAACTTCACTGAAGAGATAAGCTCTTCACAAAATATTTGAATTATCAGATCTTCAGCATTTCCCGCTTTTATTATATTTTCATCTCATGTGAAAGTGCATAAATACAAAGAAATAGACAAGAATAAATATGCCTTTTGAAAATCAGGCATCATATAAGACACTTATCAAAAGTCCCCCCAAGGTCCAAAATTATTGGTATGATGTTTGACTCTATCTCAAGTCATAGTTAAGTGACAAGCATTGTTGTTAAGAAGCTATCATAAATTCAATGGCCATAAATATACTGACAAAAATGACAAAATGCAAGTATAACATGGAAATCTTAAAACATTTAGAAAAATTAGAACTGATGTGTAATATTGCAGAAAGATAAGTAGCCACAATCAAACACAATGAAACAAACAAAATAGTACCTATTTTTGTATGAAAAAGCTATGTAGGATTACAAGAACAGTATTAAATATCAGTAAGCTAACATGATATATACATGTAATGTACATATGTCAACGAATATATGAAATAAGGATAACAATCATCTTGCAATTGTGTATTAAGCAGAATTCCTCATTGTTTGAGACTACAACCCTTTTCAATAAATACAAAGTGATGCATAAGCTAATCAGGATCCCTGTCAGGAATTATAGTTTTCATAGCACTTATGATCCTTCACAGTAAACAAACCAATGTTTTACTTAAGCCTAAACTATAATGGAAAAGGAATGTAAATAGAGTAGTTTCTGATTCTAAAACCTTTTTTGAAATAAGTAAAATATCTATCAGTGCACAAACAAGAATGGTTTACTGTCTATCTAACTGGTGATATATAAAATGTCAGTAATTTATTATTATTATATTATTATTATTATTATTACTGCTGTACACCAAACTACAACCCTTGGAAAAGCAGTCAGCTACAAGCTTATAAACCCGGAAAGTGAAAGTAGCCCAGTACAGAAAAAGAAACTGAACGGTAAAGAATAGACTATGAAAGAGAAATAAAAAAATATGATAAATAATAGTATTTAATAAAAAAAAAATATGATAAATCATGTAGTATGTCAGTCTCTTTAAAATATAAATAAATTAAAAAAAGGCGCCCTTTGTAAAACTTTGAATATCCTAAGTTCTAATGATTCGAATACAGGATTAGGAAAATATTTTAATTATATTACTTGGTAATAACAGGAATAAAACTTCTAGAGATCCGTGAAAAGGAAAGACTTAGCATTAATTGCACAGCTATTATGTGGTGGACTGTATAGCCTAAGAGTTTCTGTATGCCAAGGATTATCAAAATTATATAACAGCTTCTACAGTAACCAAAATTAACTGTCTCTCCTTCTTTAAATCTACCTTTGAAAACCCTTATGAACACTGTCAACAAACTAGTATAAACCTAAGAGGGCTACAAGGCAACATCAGTCTGTGGCGAGGAAATTGACAGGAAAATGAGATACAAGAAAAATATGAAGGAACAGAAAATAAAACCAATACACCTGACTTTTAAGAGATGTGAGCAGAAGGCAGGAATGAATTTGCTCCCTGCTTAAATATTTGGACATCAAAAGATTCCACAACTGCACTAGATAAAGCAGTATTCCAAATTTTATCAATAGAAAGATAAAACTACTAGCAAAGTAGGTTTCATTAAACCTGACACTAGAAAATTAAACTCTGCAGCAGCAACTTGCATAGTGTTGCAGGCAATAACAGATAGGTCAGGTAAGGAAGAGTGCAGATGTGTTTGAACAATAAGACTAGGGATAAGAACTGAATAGAACTCAATAATCCTAAAATTATGGCTAAACTAAAATACCACAAATCAACATGGCTGGTCTGCTCGAGTTGTGTGTAGCATCCGATTCTGTCTAGCTAATTGAGGTAACCATGCAGTTAAGAGTAGCCGTGGTTTTTGACAGATTATATCATACTTTAAAACCTGTACTTTACTATCAATATCAGCTTTATTAGCATTCTTACTGCTTCTATTTTCCTTTTATCACTTGAATATGGTCTGTAGTTCTTTAAAAATAGCCCCTTTGCTCATTAAAGACATTTGGCTCTATGCCTAAAAACCTCACTACCTGTTCATGCACTTCAAGTGATATACAATCTTCAGTGCTGTCATTCATTAATCTCATGGGTAAGAATTTATCATAAACTGCAACTCTCATGGCATGACTTTAATCTTCTTTAAGCCTTTTCCTTTGCCCATTTTAGACATTTTCACTTCCCGGACGAAACGCTGACTGGTTTAGATTAAGAGGGATATACTGTCATTGCAGCTAATAAGGAGTTTTGCCTTATCTTGTGCCATTATGTTAAGGGGCCCAATGGTATGAGAGTCCATTAGAATATTATCTATTAAAAAGTTTAACATTCTATTATCTATCAAAAAGGACAACAAGATAAAAAAAAATTTTAAATCCTTATGATGATACCATTAACTAATGTTAGCAGTGAGAACTGAGCTGACAAATCATTCCTTAACCTACTACAAAGTGACCCAAATGTTAGCTAAACTCACTTGACAGGACTAAAACATTACAAGACTGTGATCATCCCAATTATAATAATAATATATGGTCAGGGAAATAAGAGAATTTTGAGAGCCTAACCTTCAGAATCAACTCTCCTCTAAAATCCACAGCTAAGCGTTCTACATCAAGAGGGTTCCCGTCAATTTTAAGTTGTAGCCACCAGCACTCAAATGCTATCATATTAAAACCTAATGAAATCAACAAATTTTTTTTAATTTGTAATTTTCCCAGGTATACAAACTGTATCCTTTCATATACTATGGATTATCTTCTGTGTATCCACTGGAAGAGCCATGTACTGACTAAACAAGGGTTTTACCCAGGTGGACATGGGAGAGAATGGAAGCCCATTCTCATCCATTGTTTTTCCAGCCCATCTGCAGAATGAAATTGGAAGAAATTAGCAAAGCAGGGAGGATGAGGAGGGTTACCTCCAAAATGAAAAATACAGTTTGCATACCTTGGAAAAACAGAAATTACTTTTAAAATTTGGCATTTGTTCTTACGAGGGTATAACTATTATTCTTTTGGGTATTCACTTATTAAGTGGAAGGTAGAGCCCATAGTTAAAGGTAAATCACTTGGCAGGCGTATTGGAGAGCCACCATGTGGAAAAAGGAGGTGGCTACCAGTGCCTCTCTGCTAACAACACCCAAGGGAGTGTGATGGTAATTACTGCATAGCAAAGGAAGACAAAGGAAAGGAGAACGCATGTTCGAGAAGTTCGGCAGTAAGGAGGTTTTCGCGCCCGTGTTGAAGGTGTCTTTTCCTCGCAGCTGTTCTGGAATCGTTGGGTGTGTTGTGGAGCGCAAAAACGCGCCGTCGTTACGTGAGAAACGCCGCGATTTCTGATGCAATACCTCGTCTAGATTCATCTAAGAAATTCTAGAAATCCCTGGAGTCGGTGACGTTCGCCGTAGGCTCCGCCCCCAGAGTGCCGTATAAATACGACGAACGAACTTTGGAGAGCAGTGATTGTAAGAGGAAGAGATCGTAAAAGAGAGAGATCACCAGTTAGTAAGAGCCACAGATCAGATTATCAGTGAGAGATCAGCAGCAGTGATCATCAGAGAGAGACTAGAAACGAAGGAACCGACAAAGTATCAATCAAAAGAAGAGTTGTTCGAGAGTTGGTTGGATATTGGTCTAGTCGTCTTCAGGAGTGGACGGCCGTGTTTTCTCGACGTCGAGCAGACTTCAGAGAAGAAAAGGTCCTGCTACAGGTTTTGGGGAATTCCTGCCTTTCAAGTAGACTAGTTTCTGCAATACAGAGTCAAGAGGACAACTGCAATTGCTGCTCTACATTTATGAAGCCAGCGCGTCGAATTGCCAAATTGACTAGCAAGTATTTGAAATGCCTCACTGTTCCCCCAGTTCATGCATTGTAAGATTTTATCTTTTTATGTAAATAGGCGATACCATTCTGCATTTCCCTTTGTTAGTAAGCTTGTAAATAAACCTTTGTTGTGTTAGTGTTTCTTTCTATATTCGTATCCACAGTTTCAGCTGTTGGTGTTGAAGTATTTTTTTTTATTATTTCATATCGAACCTGAAGCGGACCTCTCTCAGAGGCCGTAACACTGTGTCAACCTTTGGCCAGGATATATCGACACCGTAACATTGTCTCCGAGATCTCAGAGTCCGTAACTGGGAGTGTGTCACTGCTGCTCAGCAGACACCATACCACTTGCTCCACTGGCTCCATCAACACCATCCAAAGGGCAAGACGGTATTGTTCTGCTGGTACTTCCCTCCATCCCTTCTCTACATGTTATGGACCAGAGATATTCCAGAAGAATCTAGCAGAACCCTCTAATACCTCCACAGAGGTGGGAACCATTGGCTGTAAGCTTTTTATATGTTATACAATCAATTGGTTACGAAAAAGGCTCTACCTTGCCTTCCCCCCTCCAACACCCTTGTTACAGAAGGAGAGCCAAGGGCTCACAATCTCTAGACTGGTAGAACAGAAGCTCAAAGTATAATTGCTTGTACTCATTTGAGTCCAGCTTTTACTCAATCAGAAATGCAAGCAGACTGGGCCACGAGAGGTAGAATGGGTCGTTGCACGTACCCCTAACAACCACACACACTAACAAATGTATTTGAATGAGCCATGGGACACCTGGAAAATTCCCAGTAGTTACACTACATATTGGGGCTGCCACCAGAAGTCCTAACAAAAATTTGTCAAGGAACTTTTGGGCAATAGCACCAGACTGCCAACCTCCTCCCCTGATGGACCAGTTAGTTCTTTTAGAAGGTGAGTGCGGGCACAATTTTACTGATTTCATGATTATTATTATTATTATTATTATTATTATTATTATTATTATTATTATTTAAAAGATAAACCCTATTCATATGAAACATGTCCACACGAGCCATTGACTTGAAATTCAAGTTTCAAGAAGTAACAGATGGTAATGGGAAATACAAAAAGAAAGAAGAGATTGCTTATTAAAAAAGAAAAATTAGATACTTTTATAAATATAATTAAATTAAAAGGAGAATTGTGTCAAGGCAGTATAGGCTGTTCCCAGTTATCGGCAGCTCCGGTTATGTGTGATCAGGTATTATGGGGCTTGCCTAGCACCAAAATACGCAGATTTCCGGTTGTCGGCGCCAAAATCCAGTTATCAGTAATGATTAGCTCTGAAAATCACAGATTTCCGCTTATCATCAAGCTGCTGGAATGGAAACCCCACCGATAACCGGGGACAGCCTGTAATACACGGTATCTCCACTTAAACCTTGGAAATTCCAGTTGCACAACATCCTCAGGGAGACTGTTCCACAGTCCAGCGGTGCTGAGGAATAAAGGACCTCTGGAACTGTGAAATTCACCAGCAAGGCACATTTACTGCATATTGGTGTTGCTGTTCAACAAATCTGGTTGCTCTCTGTAGGAAAAGGGGTTCAAGGATCAATTGTGAAGGTGAAAGATCTCTGTTAAAAATGCAACTATTAACAGAAAATTGACACCAAGAGACCAGCCGTCAGTGGTACACTGCTAATATTTGAAAACAAACCTACCACCACAATCCACTCTATCTAAAAGATATATATCTCTGGCAGAAGCAGACATCTACAACAAAGAAAAACATTCTAGTAAAGCAAGGACGAGTGATCTTAAACAGATTACACTGATTTTATCAGTTAAAAATATATGAGGCCTTATGCATAATACCCACATTCATGGAGCATTTGCTGAAACTTTCATTAGGCGTTTCTCAAAAGTAAGATGTAGTAAAAGTTACAAATAGAATAGTTAAAGCTTCAGACTCACTCAGCCAAGTCCCTTCCACCTGAAGGGGAGGATTGGGTGGAAAATCTGTACAAGTTCTACTAATCAATATTGTTTTCATTTTACTAGAATTCAGCCTCATACCCCACCGACTACATTCACTAATTCAGTCCATGTCACAATTGATAAGAAGGGCTGCTTTATTTCTCATGAACCTAAAACATATCCACCTACTCCAAGATTCTGAAGTTCATAAAAAAAAGTGCCTTGTGATTTACTAAATTGAAAGCAGCACTAAATTACTCTACACTCAAAACCTTTATCAAGGTTCTCTTGCCAATGGCATGTCAAGTCTAAAAGAGCATCGCAGGTACCTAGCGCTTTCCATATGCATTTTGACTATCAGCTAACAATCTTCTTTATTCCACATACTACTTATGTAGTGGCTAAAAAGCAAGTTTTTAAAGCAACTTTGGAGAGCACAGGGAGAATAGAAATTGGCCTGTGTTACTGCAGTCTGCAAATATATCACTTTTTAGAACAAACACCGTATTACTTACTAGCACCTGCTCATCTGCAAAGATACTATGTCAGCCTAAAAATCTAAAATCAACAAATTTTGGAAGACAGCAAACTAGACACCTTTTCAAAATACAAAGGGAAGGAAACGTCAAGATCTTCTCCACCCAAGATATCAAGATTATCCAGAATTTCTTTAACATCCCTTGAGCAAAATGCAAATTTTATAATAATAATTTCAGGATGACAAACATCAGGGAGAAGGACATCCTCAGCTGATTGCTTAGCTTCAAGAGCTTGATACAGCATCAACCTTTTCCTTAGGGCCATTAACCAATCTACCTACCATCAATTATTAGTAGTGATAGAATGGATAATGAGTCTTACCCAAAGACAAATGATGCTTATTCAAGTCAACCACAGGTGAGGTTGAGTAATTCCTTCAAGTTTCCTCTTTAGGAAATTACTGCAATTTCTCTCAGCTATACTCACCTACATGGTAAATTCTATTTGCAGCGCAGCGAGATTCAACAAAACGTGTAATTTTCATGTGAAAAATTTGTCTTCATGTACTGAAATTTGGTCAGTTGGTCATGGTAAGCTCGTCTACATGTTTCATCAAACCATGGCTGGTCACTTGACCTGAATTTTATGACCTTTCTAGAGACATACCTGGCTAAAATAGCTATCAGCATTTCATTTAACTTTTCTTTGGTATTCGGATCTATATAACATCTGAAATATTAAGTGCCTGACAAGCTTCAATAATGAGATCCCAATTGGCAAGACTGTTTTTTCAATGTTGGCATTAGGAATACGTATACTAATCAACAGATATATCCATCTCGGTGGTGCAATGATTGGAAGTGTCTATATACCTGCAGACTTTGGACTTCATAATAGCTGGAACATCTCTGAATAAGAGCTCTAATCTATTACACGAAATATGAGTGGGTCCCTCAATTACCTGGATAAAATTGGATGATACAGGTGAGTTGGAGGGTCCTCCACACCATCATGTGACTCGTAAGTTCAGGAGATACTTCCCATAGCCAAAGGTTAGTGTTCTTGGATACCTCCTTCTTGCGATGACCAATACGTATGTATAAAAAGTTGTTTGCACTCTGGTCTGAAATTCTTCATACTTTTAATATTTTAGGGCTCAAATCAGGCACAGCTACATCTCATTTGCCCCTCTGCCAGTGAAGTCTTGGAGAGAGAGAATAGTAAAACTCTCAAACTTTGGGCTTTGAACCAAGGGATTTTGTTTTGGCTATGAATTCCAGGATGAGAGAGAACAAGAGTGATTGCCATCACTCTGAGTGCTCAGTGAGTTATGATAATCCATGCAAATCTCCTGCTTTCTTGGCCAAGGTAAGGGCTAGAGGGAAGATAGTTTTGATGGTAAGATCCCTGCCCAATATCTGAAAAAGGAGTTTGTACAGGTAAGGCTCACTCAGAAGGCATTGCTATTTTTGGGGAAGTGGATAGGTTCATGCCAAGCAGGCAGAACACTTGAGCAATTGCAGCACAATACCCTTTCATGACCAACCCTTGTCTCAATGCAGGAGGAATAAGAAGTTTGGTACACATTGAAAAGAAGTATGGACTGTAAAGTAACCACTTCTACCACACAAATTGGAGAAGATGGCCCACTTTCCTTAATAGACTGTAGCTACATGCAAGCCATCGTGCAAGCTAACTGAGGAAAATAATTGTTTGTCTCAAGTACCCAGAGCACACGACAAATACAGTCAAACCTTGGTTTTCGGACACCTCTCTTTTTGTACGTTTTGGTTTTCATATACTTTTTTCTCCTAAATTTCATCTCGGTTATCGTATATTTCCTTGGTTTTTGTACACTCGGTAACGCTCCATCCGGGGCCCAGCAAATGACCGGGCCCCAGATTGAGCGCCCAAACAAAGCATCCCATTTTCTCTCGTGACCCACTCTAGTTTTGTTTCACGTCTAAATGCATCTCTGCGCTCATAGTCCGCATCACTGCACGTTTGTTCGATTTTGTGTTTATTTTGCCATAAAAAACTACTGCAAAGTGACCATCATGGGGGCAAAGAAAGCTACAAGTACCATCCCTTCATTAAAAAGGCCAGGAACATGATAGAATTTAAGAAAGAACTTGTAGCAAAGTATGAAAGTGGTGTACATGTAGCTGATCTCAATAGGATGTACTCTAAGTCGGTGTCGATGATCAGCTCTATCCTAGCAAAACAACATGAAATCAAGGCAGCTGATGTTGCAAAAGGGGTCACGTCATTATCAAAACAGAGATTGCAACTAGTGGAAGATGCAGAGCTGTTGTTGGTGTGGATCAACAAAAAACAGTTAGTGGGGGATAGCGTGTCTGAATCTATCATTTGTAAGAAAGCTAGGATGTTGCATGCTGATCTAAGCAAGAAAATGCCAACAAGTGCTACTCTTAAGTGATTTCAAGGCCAGCAGAGGCTGGTTCGAAAAATTCAAGTTTCGACAAATGCGCCACAGAAGAATTTTTCTGGAATTCAAGGAATATCTTGAGGCTGAAGGATTCCTCCCTCAACAGGTCTTCAATTGGGATGAGACAGGACTGTTCTGGAAGGAAATGCCAAAACAGACCTACATAATGCAGGAGGAAAGTTCATTGCCAGGGTACAAGCCTATGAAAGATAGGCTAACGCTCTTGGTCTGTGGAGAATGCCAGTGGGATTTCAAAGTGAAGCCCCTACTTGTGTATCACTCTGAAACTCCACGAGTGTTAAAAAAAACAATGTGATCAAAAATGCATTACCTGTCGTGTGAAAGGCGAATAAAAAGGCATGGGTCACGAGGCAGATTTCTGTTGAGTGGGTCAATCAAGTGTTTGGCTCATGGTTGAAAAATACCTCCAGGATAATCAGTTGCTTCCTCAAGTGCCTCATGGTAATGAACAATACTCCTGTGCATCCTACTGGCTTGGAAGACCAGTTGCTGGATGAATTTAAATTCATCACAGTGAAGTTCTTGCCCCCTAATACCCACTCCTCTCATCCAGCCCATGGACCCAGCAAATCATCTCGAACTTCAAGAAACTACACTAAGGCAGTGTTTCAAAGGAGCTTTGAAGTGACCTCAGACACTGAATTGACCCTAAGAGAGTTCTGGAAGGATCACTTCAGTATCTTCAACTGCATAAGCCTTATAGATAAGGCTTGGCAGGGAATGACTTCCAGGACAATGAATTCAGCATGGAGGAAATTGTGACCAGAGTCTTACCTCGAGAAGGATTTTGAAGGGTTTGAGGCTGACCACAATGACCCTATGCCTGCTGTGGAGTCTACTATTGTGTCTCTGGGGAAGTCCTTGGGCTTGGATACGAGTGGTGAGGACATGGAAGAGCTTGAGGAATCTGAGGAAGAGGAGGAAGACAGGGGATATTGTGCCACCTTCAGTGATTAAACAAATGTTTGCAAAGTGGAGTGATGTGAAAACTTTAACACGCATCATCCTAACAAAGACATTGCTCTCATGTCTCTGATATGTTTAATGACAACGCATTGTATCACTAGGCAGATATTGATGATTGAAGAGACGTCAAAAACAAATGTCTCTGGACAGTTTTATTATTTGACAGGGGTCCAGTGACTCTCCAGCTGGTCCTACTGCCCTTAAAAAACGAAGTGGGGAAGTTCTCAGACAGTGCCACTAAAAAACATACAGAAGTAACCCCAGACGGGTTCACAATACCTGAAGTCCTTCTGTAAGGGGATTCCCTTTCCAAACAGTAACCTTTCCTCCTCCCTCTCCCCTCCTCTCCATCTTCCATATGCTAACAAAAGTCTTTTCCATAAAGGTAAGAGTGATATTAAATGTTCATTATTCATTTCATTATTCATTTATATTTTTTTGTAATATCTTGGGAGTCTGTAATGCATTAATATTATTTACTAATATTCCTTATAGGAACTGCTTTGGTTTTCATATGTTCCAGTTTTTGTAGGAGGTTCGGGAACAGATTATGTATGAAAACCGAGGTACCACTGTCCAAAGAAAGCAGGAAACACGAATCCTCACGATCACATTTTATGTATTCATTTCATGCACCGTTATTGCTGGCATGTCATGCTTGTTATCAATGCACAGATCAGAATGCCGTACATTCAACCATATGTATATCCATTTGAAATGCTTATTCCTCTCTTGCATACAGTGGTCCCCCTGTATTCGCGGGGGATGCGTACCAGACACCCCCGCCAATAGTTAAAACCCGCTTATAGTTGGAACCCTTATAAAAATGTTGAAAACTCCTATTTTGATAGTTAAAACTCAAGAAAAAGCCCCTACAAATTTTTATACCTGGTTTCTTTAAATAGTTTTATCACAAAAAGTGCATTTTATGATGAAATTGATAACAAAAACACAAATTTGTGGATATTTCTCATAGAAAAATACTGCAAATAGGCGAATTTTCCATGAATAAAGGGGGGGATGTTCCAGAGAGAAATCCCCAAAGGCGAGTCCACAAATCCGGAGAACGCGAATACGGGGATCCACTGTTTTTGTTACTTTACATTTGTAACGAAACACAAATGCTTAAGTAACTCCCTCTTTCTACCTACAGAGAGAGAGAGGGACTACATTGCAGCCCGCATAGCCTATTATATTGTAAGAGTGTGAACTAATAAATTAGTCATATCCAGACATGACCTTTCGCTCGTACCTGCATCACGCACTGGTGAGCTACATGCAAGCCATAACATGGCCTACCTAAGGAAAATCTTTGTCTTGAGTACCCAAACCACGTGACAGATAGGAAGAAAGCAGTTAACTCAAATCCTCAAGATCACATTTTTATTTATTTTGAGCATCATTATTGCTGTCATGTCATGCTTGTTATCAATGTACAGATCAAAATGCTGTGCATTCAACTATATGTACAGGCAGTTCCCGAAAGCTGAAAATCGGCGATAATAGCGCCAATCCTCAGTTACCGGCACCAATGACTGAGGATCAGTGCCGCCGATAACCAAGGCTCGGCGCTGATAAACAGTGATTGGTGCATGTCAGTGCCAAAAATTCAATTAATGTCATCACTAGACAAATGCCATAAAACCAGACCACCGATAACTGGGGCCTGCCTGTATATCCAATTGCTTATTTCTCTCTTGTATATTGTTACTTTACGTCTGTAAAAAAACAAATGACCTTTTGTTACTCCCTCTTCTACCTGTCGAGAGAGGGGGACTACATTGCAGCCCACATAGGCCTATTATATTGTAAGAGTTCGAACTAATAAATTAGTCATAGCTGGACCCAACCTGTTGCTCGTACCTGCATCCCACAAGACATTTGCTGAGGATGTGGTAGAGGGTGTCAGACATCTCCCTTGCTGTTCTGTGAGAAAAGCTTCTCTCTCACAGGAGATACTGGACTACCTTCACCTGTGAAGATGAAGTGCTGCACTGTTCTATGAAATCCTCACAACACAAATACGATAAAAGAGAGGACACTGGAGCAGGGGCTCTCTGGACATCTATCAGGGGTGATAGGAAATCTGAATAAAACTCAGTATGGGGCCAGAGGGGTCTACTATTGTCAAGCAAAGGCCTGGGGTCAACAAATACAATGCTCTGCAAAGTACCTAGCAGAGTAGACTGAATGTAAGAAATACATAAATGTTTAAGTTGTACCACAGGTCTGCAATTGGTGAGTAGATGGGAAACTTCTGATTCAATAATTGGTTGTCCCCATAGGTTATACAGATTCTCTGCCACTGCTTGGTGCAGGGACCATTCTGTCTCCATGACTTGATCTCAATGCCTCGGTTAGTCTGCAAAGACATTCTTTATGCCCATAATGTACCTAGTTCTCAGCTGGATCCTAAACATCAATGACACTAATGCCCATTTGTGCATATGTTTGCTGATGTAGGTTACCATGCTGTTATCTCTACCACGCTGATGTGCACTCTGTTCATGTTTGCTTGAAGGGCCAAGTCCCCAAAGTAAACCCGTAAACCCTCCTCCCACATGAGCTCCCCAACCTCTACAGGATATATCTGAGACTGGAAATAATTCACATAATTTCTTCTTAAGATCTGTTTCCAATACTTGATATACTTTGCTGTTTAACAGTTTGACAATCACTCAAAGATTTGTATAACTATGTGCTGCTGATCTGCATTCTTCGCATTCAAAGATTGGGGAGTATGGGTTATTCATCAAAATCCCATGAATCATATGAGTCAAGCATCACTAATGTTTTTAGCACCAATCAAAGTAGTGAAAATACACTGCATTTATATGGGAAATTCTTGAACCAATTCTTTACCCATTCATATTATTTTTTTAAATTCAAACCCCATACATTCAGCATGAATGTAATAAACATGATATTGTTATGATACAATAAAGTTTGTTCATACTTACCTGGCAGATATATATATAGCTGTATTCTCCGAAGTCCGACAGAATTTCAAAACTCCCGGCACACGCAGTGGTCGGCCAGGTGGTAGTACCCATTCCCGCCGCTGGGAGGCGGGCGTAAGGAACCATTCCCATTTTCTGTCAGATTTTTTCTAGTGCCACTGTCTCCTGAGGGGAGGTGGGTGGGCACTTTGATTATATATATCTGCCAGGTAAGTATGAACAAACTTTATTGTATCATAACAATATCATTTTGTTCATGAATCTTACCTGCCAGATATATATATAGCTGAATCCCACCTTTGGAGGAAGGGGGAGACAGATTCGATTTTGGGAAACAATTTCATATATATGATTGATATTTTGGTTCCTTAACTGTTAGCATAGCTGACTTCGTGAGTACCGTCACCCAAGTCTGCTTCTGCTTTACTAGAGACTCCAGCTAGGTAGTGACCTGTGAAGCTGTTGAGTTCTAGAGGATCTGTCAACGGGGGCGTGACCACAATGCAACTAGATCCTATATTATAGACCTCCAATTTCGGTACTGCATTCCTAGAGGTGCCAGCAAGGACGTGACCTGTGTAGCTGGTGCGCTCTAATGAACTGTCACGGGGAGCGTGACCACAATGTGACAGATCATATAGGTGTTGTTTAGACACCGAATGCTGTTAATGCTTCACTGGAGGTGCCAGCAAGGACGTGACCTATGTAGCTGGTGCGCTCCAGATGATTTGTCAATGAGGGCGTGACCACACTGTGACAAAAACATTTTACCCTACTATGAGGGCGAAGCAAAAACATTACCACCTGACCTAGCCTATCTGGTTAAACTTCGTAAACCAAGGCTAATGGAGGGAAGGTCGCCTAAGGCGGCCTACCCAAGACCACAAAAAACTAAACACCTACATAAACATAATAAAAATAAAAAATAAAAAGAAATAAAATTAAAAAGTCCCAACTAACATATTATTTTCTAAAAGATAGGAAGAGTGCTACTCTCTGTCCCCAATATATTGTCTGCTGCGACATATGGGCCCAAAGAGTAGCAGTTCTCGTATGTAATCCTCACCTCCGAAGGTAGTGAGAGGCAAACACTGAATTACTACGCCAAAATGTGGCATTCAAGATGTCATTGAGTGCCATGTTCTTTTGGAAGGCTACCGACGTAGAAATAGCCCTCAGTTCATGCGCATTCACCTTCAACACTTTCATATCACTGTCTTGATAGGATGAATGCACTTCTTTGATGGTGCCCCTCAAGAAAAAAGCCAAAGCATTCTTTGACACTGGTAACCTTGGCTTCCTGACCAAACACCACAAGTTATTAGAAGTACCTCTTATAAACCTTGGTTCCTATCTTTTCAGACGGAGGGTTGACTTCCTAGCTATTGCTTAGGAGTCTGCTTCGTCTCAAGAGCCTCAGCGAGGATGTGAACCTATGGGTAAGAGTTCTTGTGGGTTTGCCGATGGGGTCTTATCCACTTACTCGGCAAAGCCTAACTGGCATTTGTCAATGGGTGCTAATCCACTCATATGACCATATACCTATGCCTATTAGCATAATTAAGGAGCACAACACCGATCCCGATCACCTGATCCTAACACGAGGGTTAGCGCTTAATTTTAAAAAGAGTTAAACTAAAAATTAACTCACTAGTTAAGGATCAGTGTCGGCTCCCTATCCCAGCAACGTATCCGCAGACACGAACAACCAATAGAAAAGGATCTCTTGTAGGTTGAATTGACATCCTTCGTGTAACGGGAGGTCAACACAGAATTGCATCTCCCGTAAGTGACAGCTCATATGTCCTTTATGACATATTGTTATGGAACCAAGAAGAATTCATAAAAGCTCGCACTTCATGCATAGGTTCGAATGGACTGGACATGAGGAACTTCAGAACTACATCCAAGTTCCAAGACGGCAACTTGGGTTGTTGAACCTTCATCGTTTCGAAAGATCTCAAGAGATCGTGAAGGTCTCTGTTGTCCGCCAAGTCCAGGCCTCTGTGCCTAAAGACAACTAAAAGCACACTCTTATAACCCTTGATTGTAGAGACTGCAAGTTTTAGATCCCTTCTCAGAAAAGGAAGTCAGCAATCTGGCTCACAGGTCGTGGTGGAGGAAAATGCCGTTCTTCTTGCACCAACTCCTGAAGACTATCCACTTCGATTGTACACTGCGTTGGAAAATGCTCTTCTTGCACTGGCGATAGCTTTCGCCATTGACGTATAAAAGCCTCTCGCTCTGGCCAACTTTTGGATAGTCTGAATGCAGTCAGACTCAGAGCGAAGAGGCTTCTGTGGTACCTCTCGAAGTGGGGCTGTCTGAGTAGATCTGTCCTTACTGGAAGCGTCCTCGGGAAGTCTACTGTAAAGGCCATGACCTCTGTGAACCACTCTCTCGCAGGCCAGAACGGGGCGAACAAAGTCATTCTCGTCCCTTCCGACACCGCAAACTTTCTCATGACTTCCCCTAAGATCTTGAACGGGGAAAGGCGTACAGGTCCATCCCCGTCCAGTCCCAGAGAAGTGTGTTCTATCGTCACTGCAGCTGGGTCGAGTACTGGGGAGCAGTACAGTGGAAGCCTCTTCGTTCTGGACGTCGCAAAGATATCCACGAGCGGACGTCCCCATAACCCCCACAGCTCTTGGCATACCTTCTGATGCAGAGTCTACTCGGTTGGCAGAAGTTGACCTCGTCTGCTGAGGAGATCTGCCCAGACATTCTCTACTCATGCTACAAATTTCGTAAGGATCATGACGTCCAGTGCCCTTGCTCACAGCAAGATCTCCTTTGCCAGAGCAAAAAGGGACTGAGACTGTTTTCCTCCCTACTTCTTCAAGTACGCCAGAGCTGTGGTGTTGTCTGAGTTGACTTGGACTATTCGACGAGAGACTTTTTCTTGGAAAAACTGGAGAGCTAAAACGATGGCTGCCATTTCCTTTAGGTTTATGTGCCAGGACACCTGTTCCCCTCTCCAGGTGCCTGCCACTTGTTTCCCCCTAATGATGCTCCCCATCCCGTGGTGGACGCGTCGGAGAACAACACTAGGTCGGGGCTCTGAAGCTTGAGAGACACGCCCTCCGACAGCTACACTGGATCTAGCCAACATTTCAAGTGATGTTTTACCTCTCCTGAAATTTCCAAGATCATGTGTAGATTATTGTTTTCTTTCCAATTGTACTTGAGAAAAAATTGTAACGGTCTGAGGTGCAGTCTCCCAAGGAAACAAACTTCTCCAGCGAGGAAATGGTCCCCAGTTAGACTCATCCATTCCCTCACCGAGCCCGAATCTTTCCTTAGGAAGGCTAACACTTTGTCTAAGCCTTGCTGCTGACGTCCCTGGGACGGAAAAGCTCGAAAAGCCACTGAATCCATCTGAATCCCCAGATACACGATGGATTGGGTTGGGATCAGATGTGACTTTTCGAAATTCACTAGTAGTTCCAGGGACTTCACCAACGATTAAGATGTTTGAAAATCCTTCAGACACCGCGTTTGAGTGGAGGCATGAATGAGCCAGTCGTCCTTCGAAGATAACAATTGCGAAGTAGGAGACTGAGGGGCCGCAGGCTGAAACTATTCTTCAAAAGAGGCTCGAAGCCATCGAACCAAGACCTCTTCTTCTTCTCAACTGACACACGTTCGGGAAGATGGTAACCGTGCTCTCTAGACAACCTCTGGAGAGCTGCATGAAATCTAGAGAGCAAGGCAACTGGCGAAAGAGCGGAACGAGGAGAAGAAGGGACTGCCTGTACTCTTGATTGGCAGCCTATCATCCTTCCTCTCGCGATGTGGCTTTGCCTTTCTCACTGCAATCAACAAAACAAGTTGTTGTTGCAAAGACACAATCATCCTTTTCGATGGAGAACATTCCTTCTCAGGCAAAAGGCTGATCCTTTGAGAAGACGATGGGCGAGGGGAAGCCCTCCTCCTTCTCACATGGACTGCCAAGGATATATCTTAGGAGCGACCGAAGCGCTCAAAAGCATACTCATCGGAAGACGTCCTCTCCGGTGAAGATCGCAACACAGTAGAAAAGAGAGAGGGACGTGAAGCGCTCCCCCTCCCTGAGACCATACATCATACATCTTAGCTCTCTTTTACTGCGGAAAGTCTTCCAATTGCCCAGGAGACGACTGCAAAGCAGAAGGAGCTAACGGACGAGAAGCGTCCCCCTCCGAGGAACCAAAGACGACGGGCGCCTGTGCGACCTATAGCGTCTTCGTTCTCCTCAGAGGGAGCGAGACCCTCCGAGAGTTCCAACTCCTGCGCGGGGAGGACGTCTCTGAAGACTAAAGTAATCTTTCAAGATTCAAATTCTATGAGATTATGAGCCATGACATCACCTATAGACGAATCTTGACTATGAGAGATGTTCAGAATCATTTCTAGATGATCTATGCTATTCCAGTTTTTCTGCAGGAAAAACTGGAGAGGTGTGAATTTCAGTCTATTCAGGGAAAACAAACTTCTCCAGCGAGGAAATGGTCTCCTGCAATTCATTCCTTCCCTCACCGAGCATGTTTCCTTCCCTAATAAGGCTGCGTTTCACTTAAACAGGAGTAATTTGAAGACACTGTAGAAGATTGTTCATTTGTTTCTTCCTAAAAGTCTCCTTCCTGAGATCCATTACTATTCTCTGATTCTCGGCGAATGTCTGAAGAAGCATTACGTTGTGCGTCCATCCAAGCGTCCTGCCGAGCGTCGCGCTCGGCGCTGTCGTATTTGGCAGCGGAAGGAGTCCCCTTCATAATCGAGCAAGGGACGTCTCGGCGAGCTAATTGACTACATCTCTTGCACATCATTCTTGTTTCGAGGGAAATCATGTGTGCTATGCCGCTGTAGACTCGGACAAAATTCTGTTACCATGCGGTAAACAGAACCGAAAAAGGTCTAATACATATATATATATATACATACACACACATATACATTTACACATATATATCTATACATATATATATATACATATACACACATATATATATATATATATATATATATATATATATATACACATACTACATACACATATATATATAATTTATTTATTTATTTTTTATGAAAAAATTCTCGCAAAGTGAAGATGTTCAGCCATGTATGCTAGAATTCCCCTCAACCCGAGGCTAAGGCCGTGATTGTAGGGTAGAAATACGGTTAGTCCGTCAATCCCGCAGGAGAGAGAGACGTAACCTACTGCGCATGGCAGACAATCAGATAGAACTGAGCACTGGCATTACGCATTAGTGACAGCAGACTCAGAGAATGTTCGTCGTTCTCGCACTGCTCTGCCTGAGTTGCCACCTACACCATTCTACGAATGAATAGGTTTACTATTATTATAGAGCAGAAACCAAAATCCAACAAACTGGTATATTTAAGCGAAACTGAATTTGCTAAATATAAAAGGCTAACTTGGTATTGTCATAACATTACCTTAAATGTTTAAAAATAGGGAAACCGGCAACCCCTGAATAGTTGCAGGGAGAACCGATTAAATGTAATAAGAATAATCGTACTCTCGGTTGTCCTCCGTAGGAGTAACTATGGTATGAGTATATAACTTGAACCATACAACCGTTTGATAGTAATATGACGTAAGGGCCAAAAATAATATTACTATAATACACACTCGCTTGTTCACCTTTACCCGGCAGATATATATATACATATATCTGACTGGTAAGTTTTATGAACAAACGTAGAGTATTTTAGACACTTGGACAGCTACCTCCCTACTACATTCTGCCTCACCGAGGTAGGGAGAGCCATCACGCGGTAGTGTTTTGTCAATGAGAAATTATACGCTTACGCGATAGAATGAACACTCATGGCATTATCACTATACTTCACTACACTACTATAACTTTCCAATGCAAACATGATTCCAGGCTACGCAAAGATTTAAGAATCACAGATAGGGTATTATCCTCCAAAGACACTATTGTAGGGCCCGAAGGCATCACAGGTCTTTGGAGGGATAAATTCTACTGGACGGGTAACTTGTGTTACACGCCTGGAGGAAGACCTTACACTATCACGTTCTAGTTTACGTACCTATGATTCATAAGCCTTCCACGCAGAATCAGACATATTTTCACACTCGTTGCAGCGCTCATCAAACATACAAACATGTTTCCTACAATTCGCGCACACTGTATGAGGGTCTACCGAAGTTTTCGGTAGCCTAACCTTGCATTCTTCCACACAACATACTCTGGCCTAGTCGAACTAGATCCAGACATCGTAAGTTTAAGGAAAAATCAAGCCAAAATAAAAACAATTAGCGTATGCCTAACCACCGATCCTAATCAAATAACCAAAAATCAATCGGGATACTCAAGTGACCAAAAGAGTTCCAAAATCCAATGACGGAGGTGCAGAAAACACTTGTTGACTGCACCGGCGACAGAAAATATCTGACAGAAAATGGGAATGGTTCCTTACGCCCGCCTCCCAGCGGCGGGAATGGGTACTACCACCTGGCCGACCACTGCGTGTGCCGGGAGTTTTGAAATTCTGTCGGACTTCGGAGAATACAGCTATATATATATCTGGCAGGTAAGATTCATGAACAAATGGTTTATTTAATAATCATCAGTTTTTTTCTAACCAATATACTGAATTTCCTTCAAAATATACAAGAAAAATAACTATCTTTTACATGAGAAGCATTCTTTGTCAGATATTCAGTGACCTCTAGTTGGCATTAAAATGACTAAAAAATTATTAGACTAAAAGAAAACCATAACTAATATTAAAACCCAGAAAAATTATCCTTGCTTGTCAACAAAGAATGTCTGCAGCAATATCGTAAGGAGTGGTTTGAGTTACAACAGATTGTTTATCAGTCAAAGACTGAACGTTTGAGGAAGCCTAAGTCTGATCAAGAAGCTGAAGATCTGATGTGTAAGCACAATAAAAGATGGTGAAGACAAAAGTATCTCAAGAGTTTTCAACACCAGAAACATAATTGTTCTAAAATACAGTAAAACAAACACAATATTAGAAATCATTACTATATTATCATTGCTACTGTTAGCATTATTATTTTCTAAAAGAATATCTTGTAACTACCACTTCCTGGTTCTAACAAGGAAGAAAGAACTACCGTACATCTATCAAGAAGATAGGCTTCACTGATATAAAAGGTTCATTACCTTATGCAGAGCACCAATGAACAGAATTAGATATACTACTTGTACAAAAGACTTTCCACAGGACATAGGGAAAATATAAATCTAAGTAGTAATATATACCATGGGGTACATAACTAAACAGCACATAGGCAAAACATCTTCATTAAATTTCTATATCAAATTATCCCATGTGATCAAAGAAACTTGATTATACAAAATATATGCCAGTTGTTATTACAAAGCTATTTACACAATCTGAGCTAACAGGCCATGTCCAGAATCCCAAAAAAGCCGGACCTCTTCATTTCACCATCAATGTAACAAATTGTACTGTTTAATATTAATGTAATTGAAATCCTAATTCCAGAAGTAATCCATTTGTGTAAATAAGCTTACACACCTTAACAATCACACACATTTCCAACAAGAAACCACATGGTGATTCGAAATATGAAACAGCACAAGAATTAACATCTAATAAAACCCGGTTCCCAATTAGAATTAAATTTATGAGACTTATAAAATATTCCAGACTGCCATTAGCAAATCTACAGAGTTGTGAGCAGCATAGGAAGTGGCAGAGGCAGGACACTGTAATGTCACAAAATGTCCTACAGACCATACATTAAATATACATATGTAGTATTTAGGAGTATGTAGTATGTATACATATGTGCAAGAGGCATAATGGCTCCCAATTTAAACAAATATAAGCCTGTCCATTAAAATTTTAAGGAACTGAAGCTTTTCAGTGGGCAGAGCCCACTAATGCCTCCTTTCAAAATGACAAATTTTCAAAGACAATTTGTATTTTTCATAGCTACAAACCTTCGGTCCTAACAATAGGATCATGTCTAGAGCCTAGCTGGATCTGGTTAAATCGTAGATGAAAGCAAGGAATCTTGTGAGATCTGGATGTGCGTGTATATATCGGGTGAAGAGTGGTCAAGGACCCCGCACCCACGCCACAGCGTCAGTCTTTTCTTAACTGCCTGGAGGAGAGTTGTTGTTGACCTCTCTCGGCCTTTACCCGGTACATTGCCCGTTTTCGCTTGTGTTTCTGTGTGTGTGTGTGCTTTTATTAAGGCTCCTTCTGCTCCTTCTCAGCCTCATCAATGTGCATGCCCTGGAACTCCAGGTTTTCCGTGTTATCGTTTTTTGGCTTCGTCGGCAACAGATCCTCACATCACTTGTAGTAGGTGCCGTTCTAACATTTGTACAATAATGAATCCCTGCACGGAATGCCGTGCGTGGCCTAGAGAGCATTCCAGAAGGTCATAGAGCTCCCAATACGGTCCAAATAAGTGGTGTAGCTATTGAAATGAACATTTTTCTGGAACTATGGAAGCTCTTTATATGACAAATTTTATCCTATTGTTAAGACCGAAGGTTTGTTCGCGTATGAACAAAGGTGGAGCCTAGCATAAAATTCAGCCATGGCTGTACTGATTTTTCTAAGGGTTTCTAAATTGCTGGGTAGCCATGTCCAATGGGAGCTATTTTCCTCATTCCTTTGTAGCTCTATCAGATATTGGGATGGTGAGGACAAAAGGCTTTTTTTCTGCCATAAACTCTTGTTTCCTATCATCACAGAATTCTGAAATTCAGTCTTCAAATGACTGACCATTTCAAAAGTGAGGAGACAGAAGGCTATGCCTCCCGAGAGGTTATTGGTTCTGTAAAATTGTTCTTGTTATTACATTTTCTATTAAACTGGTGAAAGGTTGCATCTATGTCTTTCACTAATGTAGTTGCCTCAATTTGGCTTTCACTACTTTATCATTAGACAGCATAACCGTCTCTTTCAACAGTTTCTGAACTCCCACTGGAGCAAGGGCCAAATGCCATTCAGTTATGGGAAGGGCCACTCTGTCCTAAAATTCTATATGCTCACCTCAACCAATTTTCCTTTCATTATGAGGTATTTTCCACCTGGTTAAAGGATTCATACTAAGGTGTCTCACCATGGGTTACCAGTAGTATCATTCTCAGGAGCATATATTGGTGCCTGTGCTACATTCTGATCTGAGGCTCTACTATCCAACCTTCTCTCAACTGTTACCAGTCAGAGCTCTGAGAGTGAGTAGGCTGTCTCTTATTATCCATTCTGATTGCAACAGGCATCTGAACAACTGATTCAAGTTCTTTTTGGGCTTAGCTTTTTATTACCCAGTTCCCACAACCTATGACTTTTGGTGAGAAACCTACCCAATTCCATATCCAGAACAGACCTGAATTCCTTTTCACTCATCAGTGTAACCTCTTTATTGCTTTTTTTTCCACATCTGAAAGGATCCTTTTTGAAGAGTCTGTTGTCGCTTAACTCGTTGAATGAGCCCGACTACAGAACTACACAATATATAATGCTCTTGAAAAAGGGGAATCTGGGGAACAATACCCTTGAGAGTTTCCTCTTCCTTAGCCTAAGAAAGCTTGGTATAAATCAGAGTTGTAAAAGCCTCCAGTCACTACTAAAGAACCCCTGACAACAGAAAGGACAACAGCATCAGCACTCCTTTCACAGCAGACAACACTCCCCTACCAGGAAAAAGAAAAATCAGCTCCTGGACTACATATTACAAAGAAGAGAAATAGAGCCCCATTGGACTTCCACGGTTGGGGTTTCTTCTACAGCATAACATACAGTGGAAGTCCTTCCTTTGGGGGTGACAGTATAATTTTTACGGGCTTGGGTAGTGATGGTCCTCCACCCTCCCTCTCTTCTAACAGAAGTTTTTCTCAAAACCAAGGCTCCTTTTATAAGGGTCCACAGAGAAAGACGGCTTAATTTGCCATCACTCTTCAGCATCCCTAAGAAGCATTCCTTCAAACAGAAGGCGATCCTTGACTAATTATGGCATATGAGACCGCACTGGCAGAACCCTTGCCATATGGTTTGGAATTTATTCTATTAATAGAAATTGTCAATTCCATTCTCCAGTTTTACACTGCCAAGGTCAGCTCCTGCAAGGTTTCCCATTACCTGGTTCCTGAATAAGGTTCTTAAGACTTCTGTCATCACCTAAATTATTATTCTTCTTCTTTCCCATCGCCTAAATTCATGGGCCCAATAAAACTGAGATACTTCAAATGAGAATCTTGCCTTTCATATGCAGTAACATGCAGTAATCATGTATTGAAGGGCCCTGATAGGTTCCACCCAACCCCATCTGAAGTGTCTGTACCTTCTAGGGGGTAGCGAGTTATCCTGCACTTCTATACTGCCAGGCAGTGGTGATCAAACTGCCTTGGCTCAATCAGCTCATGCAGTCTTCCCTGATAGGAAAAATTCTGCTTGCTATACTTGGCTTTAGCTTTCCTGATCCAACTTACAGGACCATTTTCCATATCAAAATCAGGCACTGTGACACATGAAAAAAGAATTGTATATAATTGCGTACATGCATCTTTCTCAAATGTTATCCGTCACTGGCCCTGCTTTTATTGTATTCTTATTCTCCTTTACATACAAATATACTGTAAATGTAAAAAGCTAACAAGATTCAATGAATTCATACATACCTTTGAACCTATTAATTAGTATCATATCTAGGCTTACATGGTTCATACATCTTTTTTTATATTCTGCCATGTTCTGAATACTGTTTACCTATTTGGTCTTCAGTAGCTGAGTTGCATCTTGAATTTTTAGTGAAAATTTTGAGTTCCATTAAACTTTTTAAATTTTGGTACAGTTGTTTATTATAGATGGTTTATAAGAGCTTTCCACAATTCTGTCAGCCTTTGCCATCAGATCTTCACAGACTATACAATTAACCATGTAACATTAGACATCCAATTAACTTGAGGCTTGTCTTCCACAAACTATTCCATCAACCATATAGTAATGTTAAACACTCTGTTAGTTTAAATCTTGCCTTTTCTTTAGTAAGGGTCAATGCCAGTTTTCTGAAGTTATGTTCATGATCAAGGGGTCCCCAAAATTCACACCAAGAGGGAAGAAGAACTCACAATGAATCGGTCTGTATAAAAGATGCCAAATTTTTTATCAATTTGTATTTTTCATAGCTAAGAAATCAATTTGTATTTTTCATAGCTAAGAAACCTGAGATCTTAACAATAGGATAATCTTCTATCGCCAGCTGGAAACCGGTTAAAAACAATCATAGATTGTAAAGCAAGGAATCTGTGACATCTGGCAACTCACGTATATACGAGGTGGATGCTGGTCACTGACCAAGCTTGGAACCTGGTGACGCACCAGTCTTTCTTTAACCACCTTGGAGAGTTGACTTTCGCTTTGCTCTCCACCCCCCATGCCAGTTTTTTGACAAAAGCCTGTTGTCTGATTTGTATTCATGTAGCCCAGAAGTCCCGTGGACATCGTTTTTAAATGGCCTTCCATGATTCCTGTGTTGACCTTCTTTTGGGACAGATGCAAATTGTAGTTGATGTGCCTCATGCCTTTCCCTCTGCTTCATCATCAGGTGTGTTATGTGTTATGCAGGTCCATCTCCCAGGGGGATATTGCCCCTTCAGGGAGAGAGGGACCAGCTACATTTTGTTCTTTAACATTTTACATTTGTTATATTGACAACATTTTGAAAACATTTGTATTATGATAATAATATTTTATGTATCTGATTTTATCTAGTTACGCATTTTCTGGGAATGCTGTAATGGTTTGGTCTTTCAGAATTTGTGTTTCAGGATGTTCGAGAAATTAGGGGTTCATGTTGCAGACAAGGTTTTTATGATAGGATTCAACTATCTAGCACAGGAGTACATTCCTACACTTATTCATCACAAATTTTAATAGTGTACAATTGTGTTCTTCCCATCTGCTTTCAGGACCAGTCATGATTGCTGTCTTGTCTCTTTTCTGTCATTTTGGTGGGGGAGAGGCATGGGTCGTACAGCTCTCCCCTTTCCTTCCCTTAATCCTTACAGATAAATATGAATCTTTTTGCTCTCACAGGATAGAAATATTCTTTTCTGAGGGAGAGAGCATGTTATTTTCTTTACAGGCTCTTTAGTTGTCAGCCTGCTTCTCGCCTGGAAGTCTGGCAGCAGCAGCAGCGGCCGTCCGCTCAGAACTTGGGAGCCCCTCTGCTTTGCTTCCCTTTGACAGAGATGCCACATCTCTGTAACTTTGCTTGATCAGTCAATCCACATTAACCAGAAGTTGCCTGAATCAGATTTTAGACAGGAGGATGATTTCCTTCAAATCAAGGTACCAGAAATATTGCAGAGGAAAGATAAGATTAGAATTCAATCCTCTCCCAAGGTAGAGGCATCTGGCAAGTAAAGCAAAGAGAGTACTCCTCAGAGGGGTGCAGAAAGGCCTCAGACTGAAACCAAGTGTGCTTCACATAAGACAAAAAAACCAATACTGTACTCAACTTCATCTCCAATGGGGCAAATGGGGCTGCTATTAAGTCAGAGAAAACCTACATTGAGTTTGGGCTGCTGTGAAATAGTATGCTACCAGATAGGTCTATTAGCAACTGGGAAATATGGTGAGTGATTTGTAAATATTTCTTTGACAAAAATTTTTTTATTCTTAATGAGTCCCTTGCCTGTATTTTCACTGCAACTATGCATTATCACTAAGTCATGATGAAGAATTAGAAGGGGCTCACCACTTTCAACTTGTATATTAGAACCTGGGGAATAATGAAAAGCTCCATGCATATTCTGACTCCCTCATAGTGAATTGGATCTAGACTGTTCAAACCAGTATCTAAGGCTGGACTGTATGCATAAAGCATAAGTAGTCTTGAATAGACAGTTGCTTTCTACATCCTCCCTGTGCTGTAATCATAATAAGTACAGTACGTGAAGTAAACATGCCTAGCAAAGGATACCCGGCTACTCTTTAACATTTTCCAATTTGACATATGACAAATTTTGTAATCAATTTGCATTTTTCATAGCTAAACACCCTTTGGTCTTAATAATAGGATAATCTTTATCATGCCCGCTGGAAACTGGTTAAAACAAACAAAGATTGTATAACAAGGAATCTATGAGATCTGGCAACTTCTACGTGTACAAGGTGGGAGCTGGTCAGTGACTGGGCTCCGCATTCTGTGACACTATAGTCTCTCTATGAATGCCTTGGAGAGAGACGCTTATGCTTTTCCTCTCATTCCAAGCTGGTTGATTTGTGCCCTTGTTTCTTTCCTTTTTTTCAGTGTTTGAAGTGTGTGTGTTTGGTTTTCATAATGGAGTCGTGGAAGTATTGGGAGTTGTACAGGATGATGTTATGTTTAATGTAGCCCCCTCTCTCTCTCAGGTTCTGATACTCTTCCTGAGAGGGAGGAGGCTACGCCTTCTAACTCCTTTGTTTCAGATGCTCAATCAACCAAGATGGCAGCTGTTTGGGCGTCGCTTGGCCTACAGGGTTCTCCCTCCTTGGATGGCCTATTGTCGCATTTCTTGGAGGCATGTACCCCCCTTCGGCCCCTATAGCAGTCCCGCCTCTACCAGGACTCTTTTACCTTGGATTGTGTGTGCTGCCACCTTGCCAATGTTGACGCTTTCTGGTTCGCCCTTTATCGCTCCTCCAGTGAGGTCAGGTCATCAACCAGCGCTGGCCTTAGAGATGTTGTGACATCATTTCCAGCATCTTTCCACAGCATATGATGTCAGATGTGGTGCACAATCCCTTTAACTGATTGTATCTGGGCGATGTTCCTTGATTTTCAAAGCAATTTTCATGAAACTTGAAAATAGTTGAAATCTGTTCACTAAAACCTATTTGATCATAATGTGCCTTATTTCCCTATAGAAATATCAGCTACAGTATTAGGGAAAAAAGACATGTACATGTCAGGAAAGTGTCATCCTGAAAATGCCCTGACCCTCATATGAGTATGCATCACCCTTTATTCCATCATGCAACAGTATATCTTTTCAAAGCTTCTCCATATCACACTCCCAGATTACTTGGGTGACTGTTGAACTCTGTCTCAAAAAAAATTTTTTTTTACTATGTACTTGTTTTCTTGTTTGTTTCTTTTGTCTTGCTTTTGCATCTTTTTATTTTAGTAAATGTTGTTTCTAAATGATAAAAATATATTTCAGATAGACCTCTAGTGTTATATGCAAATATTCCCCTCAAACTTCACTAGAAATCACTGACACCTCCTCCACTGAAAAGCTTGGTTCATAAGTTCTGAGTGAGCAAGAAAATATGGCAAAGGAATAATGAGGAAAAGCCCCATAACTTAGCTATACCAACTACATAACCTTGAGAACTGAAAATCAGTTTTGGAATGTTGCTATTCCTTGGACCAATGACTCAACCAAGGGCTTAGGGAGTTGGGAAGGGTATCAGTGTGCAACAACTAAAGTGCAAACTGAAACAGAAAAGAATTAACCATTTGAGGATTCCCCACTTACTAGATAACCACTCAAGATCCGCATTATGGAATTCTGATCTAGATCTGATTGCCCAGATTAGCCAACTGATTTTGTTACAACAGCAGTTTGTATTATGAAACAAATTTCTTTATATATTACTTTTTTATAATGGAATGTATTTTCGAATGCTGGTGGCTCTTGAGCAATATGAAATATATTTTAATAAAATTTCAATTTACTTAATATGCTCACAGTTTTTGCCTATTGATCAAGATGTGAAAGTTTACAGGCTTGGAAATATTTTGAAGAAATGAGTACAAGACTTCATAAATCTCATATTCTAATTATTACTTAAAAAATGGAAGAGTTTAGTATGGCATACTGCACAATACAAGGGAAAAGGTTTCAGGCCAAGAGAAATGAAAATCATATTGTATAAAGAAAAATATGAAAAAAGAAAAAAAAAAGATGCATATCAAAATGAGGAAGAGGTAGCCATGAGCCTTTAAAATATCAAACCCTAAGGAAGCACCTACACCAGCACCTCTGAGAAACATACATATGTAAAACAACGTCAAGTGATGCACAGATCCTTCACAAAGAAGTGTTACTTTAGGGTGTTTAAAATAAATCATTTTCAGTGTGCATGTTTGAAAATCATAATAATCAAAATATCACAAACTTATGGCCGTGACTTCTAAGAACTTCAAAACTTGAAACTATACACTATATACATCTCTCAGTGTTGTTTTACAAAATCATTCCTTGGAAGCAAGAAATTCTCTGACAAAGCTTGCCTAATATCAGCTATTCTTTTGATAGTGATTAAGAGAGATGTATATCAATTCAGCTAATGCTACTGGCTTAAGTTCTAAATACTTATTAAGCAAGATTTTTTAGGTCATTACTGGAATATCATTGTAAATATGGAAGCAAAAAAATAATCCATCAAGCTTTGATACCCCAACCACAAAAACAGGTCAGACCAGCAGTTACCCGGGAATGACACTAAAAGCCATTCTCCAATGCTTTAAGACAGACCAAAATCATATAATTACACAAATATTTTTGTTTGTATGAATGTGTATGTGTATGTATACTATGTACATATATGCATATATATACATATATACTATATATATATATATATATAGATATATATATATATATATATATATAATATATATATATATATATATATATATATACATACATACATGCATTCCCGGTTATCCGCGATCCGTTATTATGGGGATTGTCTAGTGCTGAAAATTAAAATGCGCCAATTTCCAGTCATCAGCACCGATACAACTGCCTGTATGTATGTATGTATGTATGTATGTATGTATGTATATATGTATGTATGTATAGTATATGTATGTTGTATATGTATAGGTATATATATATATATTATATAATAATATATATATATATATATATATATATATATATATATATATATATATCAATAGGTGTGTGTTTACTTGTGTCAGTATATACTATTATGTGTGTGTGTATGCTGCTTGAATATATTAACTTAACTTGCTAAAAATATTTACACAGCACAAGAACTTATGCAAGAGCAATAAAGCAAATTCCTCTATTTTTACAAATTTCAAAATGTATGAATAAGAACTCACCCTGTAATCTTCCTGTCGCTGCTCCTGAAAAAGTAAAAAATAAAAGTCAAGTTAAAGGTCATATACATAATAACAAATGGAGAACTTTTTATTGAACAAATCTCAAAGAGAAAGGTAAACTAGGAAATTAATGATAAACACTGTCATTGCACACATTAATTCTTACTTGATATACTTTTTGAATTTCACTGAACAATAACATCACCTAAAACCAAACACAAAAGTAAGACAATTAGAAATTAAAAAATAATCAGTATATTTTACAAAATAGTGCACCTTAAGATTAAATCTTGGTAACATTTAAGGGGACTTTATAATCAACGCAAAACCACCCACAATGTAATACAACATAAATATCTTAATAAATTACCTTATACATACAGACATTATGCAGGGTAACATAAAAACCCCATGTAATGTTTAGTTCACACATACAAAAAACATTATTTTATGTAAAAGAATTATTTTAGTTGGGTACTAGATATATTTGATATCAGCACTGACTTTCAGTATGCACAATACAACTGCTAAGGCATTAACCTTCAGACATGAGGTCTCATCATGAAAAACTGGAAATCCTGTTACTTCCACCAGTATTTCTCATACAATATGTATTTAGAGCATAAACCACATAACCAATACGTATATGGGAGGGGATCCAATAATTCCCAAAAGCCGAATGCCTAAATATAAGACAGCATTGTAGTATAGTAATCACATAGAAAACCTAGTTTTAATTCCAAATGACACAAGGCACAGTGATGAATTCTAAGAAAATTACAAATTTTCAATCAATTTGTATTTTTCCTAACTAACAAACCTAATTTTCAAAGCATTACATTACATATTTTAATTTTCTATTTCATCATGATGTAAATCATATATGATTTCCAAAAAATCTGAAGACACATCTTTGTACTGACTACTACTACAGGGAAGTTACATGTAAAATTATATCTTTAATTTTCTTCTCGCTTGAGCACTACCTGCCCCAATATTCTTTAAGTTCCCTATGCCTATGCTCCTCAATTTTCTGCGCCCTTCCACTGATTTTCACAATTATTTTCAAATGTATTTCTTTACTGATTAATTGCTGTTCATTCCAGTTATAATTTGCTAAAATATTCTTTGGATAAGCTTTATTCGAGTCTAAATGAGACTCAGTGTTCCAGTTATAATACCTACATTCAGAAATAAACATGTGTCATATGGCAATGTCTTTGTTACATCAGCCAGGCTATTACTATTACGTACTGCCCTTTCAACTTCCTACTTCAAATGAAGTGTGTACTAAAGGTAAATGAAATGCTCTACCTCTTCATAAACCCTTATTTTCTTATTACACTTTACATTAACAGTACTTGAAAGCTGTTACATTATCCATTTATCCTTTACTTGAAACAATACTAATTTGCCATTTTTGCTATGCTACTTATGCAGCTTCACAAACCTGTTCTTTAACCCATGGAGTGTGCAACTCAACAAAAAGAAATAAGATTTATCTCTTCTATCGTTATTCTTCAGAAATATCAAGTCCCTTTTTTATTGCTGCTTTTCTATTAACAAAGCATAATTTTCTATTATGAAAAACATTAGAAACAATACAAATGCATACCACTAATATCCCACTTTAATAAAAAAAAATAAACCTCTGCAGATGACATTTCACAGCTGGGCAGCTTGAATTGTTGCTTGCAACATACAAGTTAACCAATAGTCTTCTGCCTCCTCCTCCACCTTTCTTTTTCCATCCATTTTGTAACTATTTTCAGGAAAAAATAATTCCTCATCCAGTTTATATTCTGCAATCCTGCACATCTCTACGAGACATTAAGTTATATTCAGTACACAGTTATTATTATTATTAATAGGGCTTAGTTTTTCCAGACCTCTAAGTCTCAAGTAGACTCTTCTCGGGCTGGTTCTCAGGGATTAATCCTAAGAAGGAGAAGAAGGGGAGGAAAAAAAGTAAATAAATAAATAAAAAATTTTTAAAAATTTACACTTTATTTAAGAAACATGTCTTATTTTAAAAAATTATGATGTTATTAATTGAAAAATCTTTGCTTTCAGCGAGAATACTTTTCATTTTTAAATTCTGTAGATAAATATATCTTGGCTGGGTCCAATTTGGGCACTCAATAAGTAAATGCTGCACTGTCATGGGTGTTTGACATCTATAACACTTTATTGGGTCAGCATGTGGTGTTGACATAAGTGACCATGCAAGAATTTTGTGTCCTATACGGAACCTTGTTAGGATCTTTTGATCTTTCTTTTTGTGAGGATGCCCTCCATGCATACACTTCAGTTTTTATGTTTTTAAGTTTATTTGTGGTTGGCACTGAGGCCCATTCTCTTTTCCAATCCCGGTAATTCAATAGTTTAACAGATGTTATCCAGTCTGACACTCGGGCATGTGTAATTGTTGGGGGGATAGTGCAGGGTAATTTGGCAGCTGAGTCTGCATTTTCATTTCCTTTTATTCCCACGTATGCTGGGATCCAACATATTTCTACTGATAATCCTGGTTGGAGGAGTTTATGAATTTTTATTTGTATTTCCTGCACAATTTGGTTTACTGATTTATACTGTCTTATAGCATCTATAGTGCTACGTGAGTCACTGAAAATAACACACACACTTGCTTTTGCCTCAGATATCATATCAAGAGCCATCTGTATGGCTGTGACTTCAGCAGTAAATATTGATGATATTAAAAGTAGGCTTCTTTTGATTAACATATTTTTCAGATATGCAGATGCTCCAACTCCAACATTATTTTTGGAGCCATCTGTATATACCATGAATTTGTTTCCTTTTCTTCTAATGTGCTCCAAAGCATGTTGGCGGTACATTTCTGTACTTGTCATTTGCTTTTTAAGTAGGTAAGACAGGGAGGTACATATCTTTATTCGTTTTAAAATCCATGGTGGTGGCAATTCCATTGGTGGGTGAAAAATTGGATCTATGTTATGCAATTTCATTATGTATTTAGCTCTTTTTGGGAAAAAGCTAGTACTATTAACTTCTGTTGCTGGATTACAGTTTTGGAAGCAGTCAGCTGCAGGAGACGATCCCACTCGCAGTGAAAGACCTCTTCGTATTCTTATCAAATTACGGTGATGTTTCAAGGGCAACACACCTGCTTCTACCAGAAGTGAGCTTGTTGGGGACGATCGGAATGCTCCAGTGCACAATCGCACCCCTTCATGGTGCACTGCATCGAGAGTTTCTAATGCAGATTCTGAGGCGGATGAATATATTGGACAGCAGTAATCACTATGGATAAGACTGTTGCCTTATATATCATATTCAACTGTAAAACTTCCTGGCATTTCAAATTAACAATGTAATATCCTTAATTTGAAGAGATTTAGATGAACTCAAAGTGTTGGAGACTATAAAGCTAAGAATAACAAACTGGTTTGTTCATAGTCAGTCCCTCTCTCCCCTTGCTTGAGAGAAGGAAGGATTTGCATTTACTAATCCAAATGGAGCTAGATTATAGATATGATACTCGGTCATTTAGATCACCTGCATGCAAGCCCTTCCAGCAGGTAACGGCTCGTTTACCCTTCTCCTGCCCACTGGAAGAGGAAGGAAGACTGGAGAAAGGTAAGAGTCCCACACACACACTTCCTTACAGCCACACACCTTAGCCAAGATGGAACCTGTCCATCAAGAGCTGGCTGGGCTACAGGACTTGTAAAGCATCCACCATAGAAACCAAGGAAAAGTTGTCCAAGAACCTATGGTCAATGTCCCAAGGTAAAAGGGGATGAATGAGATGTACACGGTTCCATTCCATCCTAGTACTCAACTGACAGGTTCTTCCTGAATGTGAAGGACAGACCGATGAACCTGGGAACGCATCGGATGGCTGGAGACCAGTAATAGATCTGTTAACTCTGAACCTATTTATCAGGAAGACTTATTTCAAAATTGAAAATCCTTGTATGGTTCTAGCTGCCATAAGGCAAAAAGACTTTATGCTGACAAAGACCCAACTTGAAAACATCTACACAAAGTATTTATTAGCATAGATACAGGAGTTACTCGTTAAATTTCAATCCATCCCATTTTTCATTAAAGAAAATTATGCTCAATGCTCTGAAAGAGGAAAAGCAATTTACTATGGTATTTGCACTGAACACCGGTAGAAGAATGTGTTCAAATAGGTGAAAATGCAGTATATTTCTTGTATGGAGCAGAAAATTGAACTTAACAACAATGACTTACAATAGCAATTAGGCATTTAATTCAATCTAGAATTCTAGATAGCAACATGACCAACATCCCATTAGATTAGGTCTTCTGTATCACAAGGTTTGTATTTGCATACAGTCACAGGTTTTGGGACTCAAATGTCCCTACCCACTATCACCAATATTTCGTTAATAAAATTATACACAAAAACTAAGGATCTTAAATACTACAGTATGTATACAATTTCCAGTAAAAATATTAACCTGCTTTTTGGAGAGTTCAGTATCCAACACTTCATAAGATATGTTTAGTAAAACTTCAGAAAATATATCAGAATAATTTACATGTAGTACTTGGAAAATTTCAATGCCTACAGCTAAAATAAGCGAATACAGTACATATGCAAGCAAGAGATTAGCCAGTTACTGGAAACAAATACATACAAGCTTATAGAGAGTATATCAGCTAAAATCCTTACCTAACGTGTCTTTCCCACCTATGTATTTAGTATAAAGCAGTTTAAGACACAAAGTTGTTGGATACCATGAACTCAGATTTCATTAGGGGTGCGCCAACTGCTGAATTTCGAGAATTTATCAAATTTCAACAGTTTTCAACTGTTTTTATGCCTAAATAAACATAGTATCCAGAAGTGATAACACTAAAATAAAATTTTTAGGTTGGTTTATTAACAATTTTGTTCATCGCTTCTATGACACTGTGAACCACAAATTGTAAAAAAAAAAAAAAAAAAAAAAAAAAAAAAAAGACTTGTTAAAAACGTCTGCATGAATAATACAGGAGAGGATCAAGAAAGTTATTCACTTTTATGGACTGTTTTATGTGTAAACAAACATATTTCGAAATGTCATTGCTAAAAAAAGAATGTCTAGATTGGTTCATGTACAATTTTGTTCATCGCTTGTATGGCACTGTATTTTACATTGTAAAATACATAACAGGGTCTGTGAGGTAATCCACTGGGGAAAAAAAAAAAGCTGAAATTCCTTTTAGCTCAACAGGGTCTATGAATGATCCTAGCTTGGATCAAGTTTGAGATATACCCTATTTTAGAGTTTTACAAATAAATATACATTCTTGAAATGTTATTGCTAAAAGAAATATTTAGGTTGGTTCATGGAAGTATTTGGTTCATGGAATACTTCATTCATCGTTTTTATGGCACTGTGAATAACAAACTGTAAAAAAAAAAGCAAGGGCTTTCTAGCGTCTGTACTTCCTGCAGATGCAAATTTTAAGTAACATATAAATAAAAAGCGAACAGTTCTACTTAATTGATTGTACTATTGTACATTTCGGGGGCATATTTCTCATGTAAGGAAAGAGTTTTAACGCAAAAAACAGCTTTCTAACTATCATAATTTCATTTCTTATAAGATGAAATGGTTTTAGTGCAAATATCAGCTTTCTAACTAGTATAATTTCATAGTTATTACAAAATAAGCAATAATTTTTTTCTTGTGCTGTCTTCTCAAAACTCAGTTTTTTTCAATACTAAATGGTTTTCTCCAAGAAGAGTAAACCAAATTCAATTAAATTTTTACAAAGTCTAGTATAACTATATACTACTGTCAAATTCATTTTTGAGCAAAACTTTTTCTGTGGCATATTAATGTTGAAAAGTTTCAACATGTTTTTCCCAACTGGAAAAATAAATAAAAAAAGAACTTGGAGGTCGAATTTCTAAATTTCCTAATGAAAGAATTTTCATTATTGGTTGCACAATAAGTGGCAAAAATTTGAAGCAAATCCCTTCAGTCATAAGGCGGAAACAAGCATTTACTTTATAATGGGGCCTTAGGGCATCAGTGCTCCCCTTGAAAGCCAATATGTACTGCATATCAAAAGCTGAATATGCAAATATAACTGGGTACTACTAAAGAAGGTATCACCATCTTGAAATGTGTACTAACCTGATTTTTGGTAATTATACCCCAATCAATTTTCAATTAGGAACAACAATTGCTTCACTTCTATGCAAATGAAATGGAAAAATAAAAATCAATTAAGGAATTCAAATTACTTTCTAATACAATGAGAAATAGTATAATCTGTCATTTTAGTTTCCATGAAATTAATTTACCAAATATTATTAAATTACCAAAGATCATGTCTTACAGTGTGATGGTCATGCTATTCAAGGTGAAAACCATACACGATATTAAGGTGGCCACTGTCCTTTACAGGTGGAGTGTCAAAATATACCTAATAGGGTTTTAGCACTGAACACTGATTATGATAGGTATAACTGTACTGTACAGTACTCTACTGTGCTTTGCATATGAAAGGGAATTATTTTTGGCACAAAATCAAACATAACATGACACACAAAAAGATATCTACCAAGAATACTTTAGCTACATTAATTTTGCAACCAAACACCATAATTAACCAGCAAGAAATTACCCACAGTAATATGAACACTGCTTGAAATATAATGTGAAACACATCCCAATATACTAAACAATTTAACAAAGAAAACACATCCCAACAAACTTAATATAATAATGTAAATACCAGCATAGCTTGCTGGAGTATTACAGAATGAAACAAAACAAAAAGGTGACACTACAATGAGAGTAGCTTGTCAGAGGAGGGGAGTAATGCACACAAATCATAGTCACGCAATCCGACGTAAACAAATGGGCGTGATTAATCAACAGCATGTAGCTCACAGGAGACAGTTCCAGGAAAAACATATCAGCACTGTACACTCTCATCCATTGTGATATAGCACTTCAAAATGAGATAAAAAGGAAAAAAAATGCTATTGTCATACTCTCAAAGCAATCTATATAAAGCACATTTCAAAACAAGCTATGAAATGCCAAATTAAAAATATTTAAACTAATACGTAATCACACTTTAAATTTAACAGTAATGGTCACTTGTGTTCCAATTAAGCCATCAAAATGTGTAAAAAGCATACTAAAAATATTAAGTTTTCTTGTTCATTACAAAATAAAAGTTTCAAAGTGCTATAACCTTGCATGAAAGGCACACTTAGAACAGAACTGGTGAAAAATCGGTTAAAAACACTATTACAGTACATACTTCTGCTTCGAACGCTTGCACTTCTCCTGCTGGAAACAGATGTTCCTTGAAGGAAAAAAAAATGTTTCAATGCCCTTGTTCGGAGATCTACGATTTTTTTGTTTTTGCCAGGAATTAGGATTCCTAAGAAATTAACAATTCACAGAAATACACAAAATAAAGCAGACAAGGCCCTTCATTTTTAAATTGGTTTCCACCTTTTATTTGAAAAATGTTTAAATTATGTACTCCATAAATTATTCCTTCTGCCTTATAATATATGTAAAACATTTTTCAATAAAAAGCTCAAACACCACACTCCTTGTAAACAACCAGCTTTAGACTGAATACATAATTCACTTCATGTAGTATACCTTAGGAAATCCCTCTATTCTTTTTACTGAAGGAATAACATATCTAAGATTCATTCTGAGGCACACCACCAAAACTATTTGTATTATATGACTTTTTTGGTATTTATACTACGTATGTACAGTATACGTAGTATATATACCAAAAAACCCTTATCTGTGATGCAAAGCCAGCTGGGTGATGTAACTTAAAATGTGATAATAACCCTCCAAACAGTCTCAGACTTAAATATATGGAGAGGTTTATCCGTAAAAATATACGGCATATATAGAATAGCTACACATACAAAAAAAATCAAAAGGCTCTTACAGAATTGGATCACCAGTCTTTAGCAGATTTTCACCATAAGAACATACAAAATATGCCTAGAATAAACATAAAATCCACTAAGGAAAACTCTATGAATGCAAGAGTGACTGAAAGAAAATATGGGCCCAGCATATACTACGCTGGCTATACGAGTAAATATGATGATCTTATACATACCGTATATATTTTCCACATTTGATTTTCCATTGATGGGGTTATAGTACGGGCAGCAACCAGATGGAGTTCCTGGCTGAGCGCCATTTACTGAAAATCGGCGCTAACCGAAAATCAGGGGGAAATAGCACTGATAAACTGCTTAACGGTACTGTTAACCAGAGTGGTGCTGATAAACCGTTTACAGATGGCAATAAACTGCTTATAGGTCCTGAAAATCGCTTACTGGCACCAAAAATACCGTTAACAGCATCGCTAGACAAGCATCATAAAACAGATTCCTGTTATCTGACACTGCCAATAAAATGATGGTTAAATGAACCCTACAAAGTAAAAAGAAAGTTACTTGACAACTCTTCCCCTAGCCAATCAGTACTAATGAAAGAAGAAAACATTCCAAAATCCTAGAGTGGATAATGCCTGAAAAGTCCCAGACTGGCAAAGTAGTATCCCATCTGGATTTCTACCTAGAATCAGAGAGAAAATCAAGAAATTCTCCATATTCATCAAACAGAGAATAGTCCTGAGTCCTGAGAGATCATTCCTACTGAGCAACAATGGAATGAGAGCGACCCTCATCCTACCAAAAGCTGAATGTGATATAGCTTGCCATAAGACTTCCCAATTATGAGCCAAGGCCAGGGATGAACATGCAAGACTGTCCAACACCGGAAAAGAGGCTCAAAAGATGCCTTCATAATGGTTAAAAACAAAGAACAAAACCACTCGGAACCAAAGTTCCCTAGAGACAGAGAGTGCTCAATTCTGATTATTTTAGACATCTCCATCGTAACTCCATCGAAGAGGAGAGATCTAACTCAATCAGACAAAAGTACTGTGAAGGCAAAGCATAGTCTTTACATTTGACACTGAAAGGAACCCAACTCAGCTCAGGTAAAAGGGAAAAGTCTTTGATCTACTTAGTATACACTCCAAGCAGAGATACTCTCTTCTATAATTCTGAGCATAAAAGATGCTCCTCCCTTGAAGTACATTTGACAAAACACTATTAAGGTATAATACTACCAAAGTTTCTGCTACCCTATGAGAAAGAACATTTCTAACAGTCTGCTGGCAAAATTCCAGCATAAAATTGCAAGAAGTGTATTACACAAAGGAATTTGTGAACAAGTGGCTGACAAAGCAAGGGTCACTCAGTCCCTCACAGTTCTTCAACCAAGGAAACAGCAGAACAGGATACCCCTTGGCAAGAGGCCCACAACGAACCACCAGAGCAAAGAGGGAATATTTATTACACGATCTCATTTTTTAACTACTGTATGAGAGGTCACCCAAAGTATTGTACATATCAGTACCAGCCTTAAGTGATTAGTCTGTGAAAACCCATCTGAACATGACAATTGTTCTAATAAAAAATTTCCTGAGCTATATGCCATCTGCTATATCACTTCATTAATGTCAAGATAAGCTCAGTTACCTTTACTTTTGCTCCAAAATGTTTGGCATAAAAAAATAAGTATTAGTTTTGGATTGGCATTTTAAGACATAACAATGAGTCAAGAGAAAAAAAATTAATATGTAATCTACAACTCGATACATATGATTATATGTAATTACCATTACTCTAATGAGGTTGAATCAAAAGATCAGTTTTAATTTGAAGCGTGAAACCATGAACAAGACAAAGAAAATATCTGGACAGAAAGGAAAGAAGACACTTAAGAAAAGATAAAAAATAAAATAGGAAGAAATCTTGGCAGCCAAGTCTAAATGGATGCCAAAAAGGTGTAAAATCTGGATAAATCATAGAAATCCTTAGTACTGCAAATATTGCAGACAATGCTGATAATTAAGACTGTCCATTTCTATACTGACTTGGTATTACATCTTATACTCAGTTTAAGCAATTTTAGCAAAACCATTATATTTTCCTTTGCAAAAACAGTAAGATTGTTCTACATGAGATGGAAAATTCCATCAACATTGTTTATCAATACACTAACAAAGAATATCAATTAAAACCATGAGGGGAAAATGTGCATAACAAATGTATATCAATAAGACATCAATTTCAAAGTTTCATAAAATGTTTTTCACATTTGAAACCTTTATCTACATTTCAATGGATCTTCAATATAATAAATGAACACAACAATGTTTAAAATAACTTTGATTATTGAATAAATAAAACAATATATAATATTTTCACTCAACTTCATCCACTGTTTTATAAGTTAGTGAAACCTATTTCAAGTCCAAGGACTACAACAGAAAATATATCTATGTAGTACTAAGAGAGGGATTACTAGAGGGATTACTTTAAGTGAAAATTTTAGATTCTGAAATCACCGACATAAGCTCCAATCTAATTTCTAATATTAATGAAGAACTTAAATGAGTTATCTGAGTAACAAGTCCATTACTATCATAATAGTACAAGAAATTGAAACTAATAACATGCATCGATAAGAATTACAAAACTACGATACCTTCGTGACTTTCGTGACCATCAGCAGAATGATCAGGGTCAGTCTGGGACATTGGTCTCATGACTCTTAACGATGTAACTCTTCGACGGGATGGGGAATGTCTCAGGGCTGCAAAGCAAATACCAACGCAAAAGTAATACAAGCCTAGTGTAACTTTGCATTGTTAGTCAAAACTACATGAAATGTCTACCATAATTAAGACAGAAGGATTTGAAATATTTCTGAAAGATATAGTACAATAATTCAACAAGGGCATTCATTCAAATCACTGTAACAAATACAGCGCAGTATTGTATGCAGTGAATTCTTACCAAACCACCTACTGAAAGGGAAAGCCATATGTAACAAATACTATGTTATTAGTTTTACTCATCCTAATAGTCTATACAGTACTTATGTTTAATGCAAACTAAGCATACATTCAACTGAGATAATCCATCTAAATATAATCTACATGGATTATCCATACGTTATCACAGTAAAAGCTCGATTTATTGGACCCTGGCTTGAAATTCAAGATTCAACAAAAATTTCAAGAGAGAAAAACTGCCTTATGTATTCATCATTTGCCCTTGGTTCTTGTTTTACGAAAATACATTATTTTCATTATTATATAAATATTATATTTTATAAGAAGACCTACTTATAAACAAATTCTGTTGAATAAAATTGCAGAATTAAGCAAATTGATCTTATATATTATCTTTTCTATTTTCCTTATTACTCACTTCTCTGGGTCAGCAATACTTCTTAATAATTGGCCAATATCCAAATTGGGAGAAAACTAAATAAAACTGAATGTGATGTTTTTTTTATTTAAAACAAGATTTTGTCGTCATAAACTGGTATACTGGTATTATCAGTTCTATATAGTATATGTATTGGTTGGTGTACAGGGATAGCAAATCTCAGTTCCAGGTCCAGCAGGAGTTGTCATCAATGTGGGTATTATTCCATAAGGGAGGTCAAAGTCAGGCCGGGGTCCTCTCTGGTGTTCACAGCTGGTGCTATTGCTGGTGTAGCTTAATTCTGACATTTAATTCAATATAATTATTATCATTATTTTTATTATAATTCTGATTATTATTTTTATTATTATTATGATTATTACTGAGTAATTTAACCAATCCACTATGCTAATTTATTTAGCTCTCACAGAGCTGACCCAAAGGATTCATCAGTATTATATATAAATGCTAGATTGTTATGAAAGCTTTTTGAAAATTTTATAATATTAATTGAAAACGGAAATTCTAACTAAATTACTTTGAAATGTTTCCAAAATCCCCAAACTAAAATACCCTCCTGTATATTATATCAGAAGTAAACACTGCCCTATATTTGGCAAATGAAATGGGACTTATCCACAAAATTTACCACAGATCATATGTTAACAGTTGTATTCTAATGATACCATATTTTAAAACAGAAGCAATTAAATTCCTTCCCTTTCATATGAAAACTAGTTCTAATTCTATATGCTTTTCACCTTTCTACAGTCATACTCTGCTTCCCAAGAAATACTGCAAAAGTTGCCAATATAATTCTAGGAGAGAATAAAGTAAATAAAGAAACCTTGCATGTACACAAACTCCCAAGTACCAAACCACATGTGACAAATTTTCAATTTAAAAAAATTTGATTTAGGCACTACCTTGTAAAAAGTTTGGTATGAGTTTCAATCATATTAAAAAGTTTTTCAAAATTTTCATGAACAGAATAATAAACTATTTACTCTTTTAGTGTAGATTAAACAAGGGAGATGAAGATATCAAGATGGGTAATTTGATTATACTGCGCACATACTGGACATCAAACATTTTCTGATTACAAAAAGTTTAACATTTTGCTGGATGAAATTTTATATAAATAAATATCGCTGGTCTGGAACTCCATATCCCTGCACCACAAGGGACAAAGAACTTCCAAAAAACAAAGTTTCTATTCTTAAGTCACGGAATCAAGAGAGAGTAGTCTAGTTACTGAGACTCTTTCCCAAGGCAGAGACTACAGGGGACAAATTCCAAAGGGTTTGGACTGTACGGATATTCTAACACCTATTGAATCTGTCCAGTGTGTACGAAAGGTTAATTAGGCCAATAGATACAGTTTCTACTGACCTAATTAAAACTGCATACTAAATGCAGAACAAGTATACTATACCCATAGAAATTACTTATGATGGTAATTCAACCAAACCCTTATAAAACATGAAAAAATATCACTTTAAGAATAATACCCAGGAAAGTTTTTTAATATATATAGGATATCTACTGTATATATATAGCAATATAATAAATTTGCAAAAATAATTAAATCCAACTGATATCCAAAATGTTTTTACCACTGTATTATAAAGATCATGTAAAACACTACTGATGAAAACATATTTCGTACAGCAAAATTTGTTACCATCTCCAAAAAAATAATTTCCATATTACCATATAAATACATACTATACTGATTCTGTTATTCCTCTCAATTTCTGAACTTTTATCATGTACATTTCCTTTTATATATAATTCCATTAAATCGAGGTAATACTGCAATCATCATGTAATCAAACTATTTACTGTATATATATTCAAGAATATGAAAACTTTACATCAATGGCTTAAAATTATTTATGAAGAATATATTGTTCTAAAGCTACAAATCAAATTTACTTGAAAAGTTACTTCCAAATCTGAAGACAATTCCCCAGTGTCACAATGTTAATCCTTTCAGAAGACTACAAAGTTGAAGTGATACAAAAGTCATTCCAACCAATTGATGCAAATTTTATTTCAAATTCTTATCTAAACACTGAAGTTACAAACAATTATAAGTGCCAACAAGAAAATAACACCTTATCTATATTCAGCATATTCATAATATACACTGGATACTGCTGTAAAAAATACATGATTAACCAAACATTTATAAAAAAAAAAAATAACAATGCTTCATGCAAAAATTGTTATCACAAATAACGTGCCATGAGTTGAAGTGCATAATTGCAAGAAATGAACATGGAATTTCTTTAAAATCAGCAAAGATCATTATTAACCATTCAAATAGTCATCCCACACAGTATTATAGGTCTTCAAGTCATAAACAAAATATTTCACATAGTACAATGACATGAACTTCATCTCCATATATTATCAATAAAGATATCACAGGAATTTTATAAGCAGTACTCAAGCTGCTTATGTGAAATATGAACTAAAAATATAATAAGTGCAAAAATCACATTCTTTTACCCAAAAGTACCAAATGAACCTAATGAGACCTATAAAAATAACTATATATACGTAACTCATTTCTAGAAACCAGCCACATTTAAACTGAGGAGGACCTCGATATGAAATCTGAAGTAAAATCCCTAGTAATTGCAGCGTAGATATTAACACATATTAATCTTGGAGCATTATAACCCTCTTAAGCTGATAAACTTCTGCTTTTTACTAGCATTTAAGATATTACTATGATTAAGAAACAATTGGATTGCAATTCATAGACAAGTCAATTCATCATTTAAGAACAAGAAATTTTGTATAAATAAGAAATGTAAGCTTAGCAAAGACAGAGTGTAATATGCAAATGAAAAAGACTGGAGAAACATAAAACAGAAATAATGAAGTTGTTATTCATCACAGTAGCATTCTCAAACAAATTTGGCCCAGAGAATATTTGATTCTATGAACAATGCTAGATAAAAAAAAATCAATGACTCACACTCCATGATAAAGAAGGGATGTCAACAGATTATCATGAAAATATTAAATGCTTCAAAGAGTATTAAACTCATTTTCTGGGCAAAACTATGGAGTATAATGAAAAATCATTTTTCTAAGGTTCTTAACTCAAATTATCTTCCTGGCAAAATGACATTCCAAAGAACAGCAAACATACCAAGAATCTTATAAATTCTCTTGAAATTTTTTTTTACTCAAATATAATAAAATTTGAGAAACACTTATGAGAGAAAAAATTAAATAAAAGACAGTCTGCTGTAGTAAAAATAATTCTAAAGGCCTAACACTTCCAGTTATCTAATACTGGAAATGTATTTTACCTGGGAGCGAAAGTCAAACTGTTTAGCTTCCACTAACCATTCAATTACTTCTATTAGGAAATGGCTCTTTAAAACATCATTTCAACCAATCAAGATATCAAAGTATCAACATCACCCAGTTTGTTCATAGAAATATGACATCTTTTTGCATTCTGGTTTACAATATCCAGATCTATCAATAATACCCATGTTGTGTTTTGTATAAAAATCATCTCATGATAAAAGAGCAACTAAGTTTCAATTAATATCATCTATCCCATGTGATTTTTTGAAACTACTAACCAAAGGACATGTCTCTCACTTTTTGCAATAACGCTACTGTCTCATACTAAGGAGATCTGCAATCTCTTCCAAATAAAACTGATTCATAAATTTGGTCCTCTTAATTCAATTCTTGAAAAATCTGCAATAATCTCAGGAGAACACCATAACTCTTCTCATTACTTATTTTTATATTCATTGGGTACTTTCTTTTTTATCTTTTACACTTGGCAAACATCTTAGAAAATTATATTAACCCTTTGATATTCTGATGGCATGCAAATGTTAATCCATTAAATTTTTGGCCACCTTCAACTCATTCTGAATTTTTAATTCTGCTGTTTTACATATGTGATAATGCTGTAAAACGTAAAAGTATTCGACTTTAACATGACACTATAACCAGCATTATACCATTAAAAATTATACATATAGCAAGCAACAGAAGAGAAATATTTCTCTGCTTGTAAGTGGTCATTCTGATTTGCCACAGATTAATCTTGGAAGCTAATTTCCTGACCAACAAAATCTCAAAGGGTTAAAATCATCTGGATATAATCCTATATAAGCCTGCAGAAAGTAATACCCAAAGGTGATGTTAAATTTCTTCTACACATCTGCTCTAAATTGTAAAGGATAACTGCATATCACATTCAAGTACAAAAATGACTGGTACTGAGGCAAAGCAAAATACATAATGGAATTCAAAAACACAAATGACTGGCTTACTGTATTTCAAGATATCAAAAACTATTCCACCTTAAAAGTAATTCAAAATGCGTACAATAATGATGCAACAAGCACTGTGAGAAAAACAGAACTACGTGTGTACATGAACTAAAATGCACAGGCATAAACAAATTCTATTTATCTTTCACATTCATGAATACCACCTAGTAAGAATAAAGATAAAAATTAAAAGCCCCTTCTTCTGCTTGATGTAACAAAACATCTGCAATGCAAAACATCCATGCCACTTCATAAAGCAACCAAATCGACTGGAGACCAATGGACCACCTGTAACCCTATGCTTTTTTCACATTACCAAAATTGACATGAATAATGAGTGAAGGTGCACATTCTTTCTCTCTCCTACTCCTGGCCCCGTAAGGCCTTTGTGTCAGTAAGATAGCTGGATGTGGCAGAGATAGTGTGATGTGGTTGGCAGCTGTTACATGCACATTCCAAGTATCCAAAGCACATAGGAGGGACCCTGGACACAAACCTCCTCTCTCTCATAAATTCACAGAACTACAGGAAAGGACAGAGAATACTCTATTCACCTTCTCAAAAGCAAATTAATTTACCACATTTCCCTTAAAATTAAATGCTTTAGTAGATACTTTGCAGCTCCATATTTCAAATTCTTTATATTACATTTCTATATTATTAAAATTGCTCAAGTCCAGTATTTATAGTCTGTAATAACACTTATGGATCACATCAAACTGTACTAAAAATGATTAGATTATATAAAAAAAGTAAAATTTTCATGCTACCCTACTAGAAACTTGCAAATTTTGACCAAACGCTACAATACTATTACAATATAGCAAGATTTTGATGAAAGATCTATTTTAACAAAAACAACACTGAAAAGATTACAAAAATAAAAACTACCAGAATCCCATGAAACTGTGATGAACAGTTATATCTAGCTAACCATACCAACCTTTGTTCAATTTTCAAAATGCAAACCAACCTTAACATTTGAAGTGAAAATTTTAAAAAATTTTCATTGATTGAGGTAAATAGTTCTAAATTCTAATGAGATAGACTAGTGTTTGATATACATAATTTTCAGTTTTAATAAGAAATACTTAAGTGCTCAAACATGTAAACATATGTGAACTAATCCTAAATAAACAATAATATTGATAAATTTATGTTTTTCAAAGATATCAGGTAAATTATACGTAATGTGGCTTTTAATACGTAGTTTAACAGAATTTTCCAAGTGTAAATACTAATAACTCGATAAAAACATTTTATCTAAAAATTCTCCCTTCCAATCAATCCTAGGACATCAAATAAACAGAAACTGTTACTACTCTATCGCTGCAATTACCTCCAAAAACATTTTTGTTCCAGCTTATAATTTTGCACAACAACTAAATGATGTACCAGCAACTACTTGTACATTAGTACCGTACAGAAATGTTATGAAAAGGTGAATCCCAGGAGAAACATTAGGGCTTAAAAATACTAAGGAGATGGAAGATTTCTGAGTGAAATGTTCAGACAAGAATGAGAGAGAAGAGCAGAAGCTAACTAGACACAGGTGAACACAGAGTAGACAGATTAACCAGTACTAATCATAAGAGCAGAAAAAGATACTCCACATGCTAAACAACAATTCTCTTCACATGCCATACTAACTTGCACTAAGTATTTAAGACAAAGTGGCAAAAGGAATGCTCTTCTTCTTGAATGACATATGGTCAAGTTACATAGGTCACCCTGTAAAATTTCAATTACTAACTGACAGTTGACCATAAAAACACTATACCTATTCAGAATACTGCTTTATAAAAAAAGAATTCTACTGTTCATATGACTAGCACTGATGGCTTCAATATACTACTGTTCATATAACTAGCATTGATGGCTTCAATAGGACAAAAACAGTCTCGATAGAACTGTATTCATCACACTGATATTAATAATGAATGACATTTAGTATACTTATAACTAACATAAGATTTATGCTAGTAGTCTAATATAGATACATTTTTCCACAATATTTTCCATAGTATAATCAGCCTAAACTCATTTGATATTCTAAATATTCCTACAATAAAATGCCGTAACTAGTACTCTTCAAATGGATTAGTCAATTAACCAATCCCTACCAGGTCATGCCCATAAACACAGACAAAATAATTTCACGTAATATGATTATTTGCATGATTCATGACATTCTTTTTGTAAAGAAAAGACCCCACCCTTATCCAATCTTATGAACCTACTTACTTAAACAGTCCTAGAAGGTTGCACTGCAAATTCATTCATCTAGCGCTTCTTTTACTCTTATTACAAACCTGCTGGTACTCAGCTCAAATCACACTACACACCATTAAATTCTGAGCAAAATATCAAATCCAAGGCAAAAGTACCAAATACGTAATTTGTACCTTATAACTACGATTCATTTCGGCAAAATACAACCAGCCCGAGAATAGCCGTTGTTAAGCTCAGAGGTCTGGATAATCTAATCCTTTATTAATAATAATTCAGCAAAATACAATACACAGATTTAAAATAAACATATTTACATGACATTACCTTTTAATCTATTGCTCAAATAAATTACATTAATTAAATAATAAATAAGAAGACTAACATAGCATACTATAATCTACTCTGTAATCCTTGAATAGACTAATATAAATAATAATTAAAATCTCATTCAGTTAGCTGACTAATACTAATGTAATACACTGCCAAAATGCATATACATTATAATTAAGAAATCATCATAAGGGCATAAACATCTATCTAAAATGCTGCTTACTATTTTTAAATGAAAGCCTTCTTGTCTGTCCTATTCCTATTTCACTTGTAAAATTTAAGAGAATCGATTATTTCATTTGTAAAATTTAAGAGAATCGATTAAAGAAAAACCTCAATCAGACACATTCTCACTTTTTCTTAACATATTCTATTCACTGAATGCTATGAAAGTGACACAGATCACTTCATCATGAAAACAGGATTAATTCTTCACTGACATTTTACATTATACACTCCAATTACAGTAATGTACCTTACGATACTGTTCTCTAACAAAGATGTCTCATATAGATTCATTAATTGTATATTAGTCTATACCACAATTCCCATGATGTTCCCAAGTTCACCAGTTTGTCTGTCAGCCAAATCATGATGGACACTTTATGCATGAATTAACCTATAACCTCAATTTTTTGGGATTGTGATATTAGTGGGGTTGGGAGGAGGGAACTCATATGATTAATGGGTTTTGTAAGTAAATACCCATTATTTATTATAAAAAAAATAAGCAAATTTTTTTATCACAATTCCACTAATCATACATGTCTGATTTCAAGTTTATGGAAAGTGCTAGGGGATTATTGAGAAGTCAAGAACCAATGGAAGTAAAGCAACGCATCTGTATCGCACATGCCTTTTAGAATTAGAAATAAGTTTATAACCTCCTCACCAGAAGGTGACACGGCCCTTCATGACCACTTGCATGCATGTGTACGAATCCCATAACCTGCACTATAAATTGGGAGTAGAAATCACACAAAACTGCTAACTGGCACTTACAAACTGTTTTCTTTAGACATGCATCACATTAAGAATCAATAAGTTGCCTTTGCCAAGCTGAATTCAAGATCTACAAAGTTTTTCCATCCTTCTCTTCATAGAAATGTGATGCATGCAGATGCTACCCAAGAAGTGATAAATCTGCCAAAAGAAAACCCTGATACAGGCAGACCCTGGTTGTCGGCGGACTTGGTCACCAGCAATCCAGTTTTATGGCGCTTGTCTAGCAGCATTAAATCAGCGATTTATAGCACATAACGGGCCGAGTTCCGGTTATCAGTGTCACAAGGGTGCTTATGGCGCCAATAACCGGTTATCAGCATCATAAGCGCCATTATGGCGCCATAATTTGCAGAGTTTCGGTTAATGACAGTTTTCGCTTATCAGCACACCCCAGGGAACTGAACCCCCATTGATAACCGAGGACTGCCTGTATATCCATCAACTTCAGCAAGTGGTCCCATCCCCAGTTGGTGACAAAAGACAAGTGATGTAAAGAATGTTGAGACAAAGTCCTGGCTACCACTCACTTAGATCTTTCTGCGTAGTTGGGGTCAAATGAATATCCTTGCAGATGATTCCCAGCAGGTAACATCTAGATACCACATTGAGTCTCACATATCCAACCACCAAAGGTACATTTCAAACAAAGTGCCATATCAAAATACATAAGCAACTTTAACAACACCTATGCTTCTTCCACTGAGCAAACTCCTGGGTTAACTCTTCTTTACGCGACAAGAGGGTGCACACTGCAACATTGCAATATCTTCAATTAGCTGGATTAATGCTAGGCAAGAAGATAGGCATTTAGGTCCTTTACAAAAGCAATAAATAAGGCTTCTTGAGAAACTAATTTCAAGATGGGAGACTCTGAAATGGCTGCAACCAAGTGCCTGAAAATCAAGGTTGAGTATGGGACCAAGTACATACAACAGGAACAATTCATGTATGAAGAACCCGGTAGCTTTAAAACCGCTGGGTTCTGCAGGGATGAACAGTATCAGACAATTCTAGTTGAAGCTTACTGCACAGAAATCTACCAAGGACACATTTTATAGATGCCAAAGAGCTATGAGGCTCAGTGTCCATGAATTAAATCTGCGTAGGTCTTGATTAACTGATGACAGTGTCAGCTATTTTGATAGTATCAAAACCACTTTCCAAAGCTATGATTGAAGAGGGACCCTTTCATCTACTCTTACAAAGGATGTTAGGAATAATCATAACTAAAAACACCACAAAGACAATGGTAGGGCAGAGGCCACAACTGAGTAGGTAGGAAGAACAATAAGTAATGCAAAGGTGAAGTGGACATAGCCACACATAAACAGCTGAATAGGTATGCTGATCCAAAAACAACATGGAAATGAAGAGCATGTGGCTAAAATCAGGCTGGAACCCCCATGAGAGGCATGATTATCTGCAAATCACATGAAAGGGTTGAGCCATAGCAAGGTAAAGACCCAGTCATCTGGTAAGAATACAGGTAGATCAGTAAAGATCAAAGACTGTAGGAAGCCATCACCCAGATTATTATTATTAATAAAATATGCTTGTGGCGAAAAATCATCTCAACTACCCTACAGTTAAGTTTAAAGGTGACAGTTGGCACTTCAGTAGCAGAACCCACTGACCAAGCTGTTATGAACATCTTTATGTTTAGTGTAACATCAAGTAGGTGACAGCTGGCTTGATCGTCAAGAGCAATACAAAAGTGCAGCCACCTTTTTCCACTGGTATGGTGGCTAGCATCATGGCACGCTGCTCACATGTTGCATGCTTGCGCCTCCACAAAGGTAATGAACAATCACTGGCTCTGAATCATGATCAGTTACTTCTGCAGTATGGGATCTGAGGTGGGAGGTTCAAACCAAAATTCTTATGAAGCTTGAATTTCAAGTCAATGGTCCCCTTGTGCTTATTCCATGTGAATATGTTTCATCTAATTAAATAATAGTAATAAGTAATAAATACAAAAACCCTAATGTGCTCAAGACATAAAAATAGAGAATCAAATATGGGTATTACTCACCAAAAATACCAATGGATATATGCACACACGGACAAACGAACATCCATAGCTAGGTAACAAACTTACATCACATGATGAGCTGATAAAGTGGAGGTGGAGGACAAGGATGAGGAAAACTGCTTGGGTCTAGTCTATGGTTGACTGAGCAACATTGTGCACTTTCTCATCATAAATCACCGAATACATTCTTGTAATATTTGCCTGTGTTATATTCAATTCCTTTTGCTGCCAAAAATTCATGAGTATATCATTTACTTCATGAACCCAAGATTGGGTATGTTACATATCAAAACGAAGTTAATCTTCACCTATCATTTGTTAATACATAAGGTTTAACCTATGAAATATGACAAATTTTAAAATCAATTTGTATTTTTCATAGCTAACAAACCTTCGGTCTAACAATAGGATATTTTTCCAAATGCCGCTAGTAACCGGTTATTACAATCAAAGATTGTAAGCAAGGAATCTGTGAGATCAGGCAACGCGTGTGCGTACGAGGTGAAAGCTGGTCAGATACCTCACATAATCCTGCAACACTTAGTCTTTTCCTAACCACCTTGGAGAGTAGACGCTTACGCTTTGTTCTCCTTCCAAGCCGGTTGTTTTTCATTGCCCGTGTTCTGTTCTTTCAGTGTGTTGTGGGTGTGTGTGTTTTTGGGTTATGGCTTCCTTCGAGTCTCCACGTCCTCACCAGCTTATGTGCCCGGGCGTTCAAGGGTTCCTGTGCTCAAGATTTTTAAGGGCTATGGATCCTTGCCCGGAATGTCGTGCCTGGCCTGAGCTCAGTGTCAGTTATTTTATAAGAACAGGGAGCATTGCAGAGTTTAGACTCTTCCTTCTTGGAAGGGATTTTCTTTGCCTCTTCATGAGGATTTGGATGCTCCTTCGCCTTCGTTTTATGCTAATTCTGGTGTTCCTGTGTCTCCTTCCTTTTCTTCCATTGATTCGTCAATGGAAGTATCGGGAGTGCCACAGGCTGATTTTATGTGTAATGTAGCTCCCTCTTCCTTGAGTTCCAGTTTTCATCCCATGGGTGATAAGACTTCATCATCATGTTCTTTTATTTCAGATTCGGAGTCATCCAAATGGTGGTTATTTGGGCATCGCTTGGGCTATGGGGTTCACCCTCCTTGGAAGGTTTGTTGTTGCATTTCATGAATAACAAAATTTAAATATTTATTAAATTACAGACCGCTGAAAATTTCATACCTTGACATTCATAGTCAGTTACATTTTGGACATTCACAGAGAATTGTTTAACTGTTACTGTTGCTCTACAGTCCATGCCTATAGGGACTGGGTCCTAGGGCTATTCATCAAATATCCATTGGTCAAAAGAGTGACTAACATGAAGATACAGTTCCTCCTGATAAGATACTTTACATATTCCAACACTGGCCCTAATCTGTTTTAATTGGTTACTATTATGTTCACAACTCCATATATTCTGCCATTTATTGACTATAATGGGTTTTAGAGGTCTTGTATAATCACTAACAAGAATATCTATCGTTAATCTTTTCACAATAGTTGCAGCTTTGGCAGCATTACCAGCTTTTTCATTTTCTTAAATACCTAAATGGGCAAGAACCCAATATATTTCTACACTTTTACCATCTTCATCAATTGCAAAGTGAAAATTTTATTTGTAGTGTTTGCACTATCATTGTTAAGGGTTTCTACAGCAGTTCTTGTCACTAAAAATTATATAAATGAGATAGTATGTCTTCAATAATGTCAGTGACAGATACAACTGCCCTTAATTCTCCCGTGACTCAAGAAAGTTTAGTTATCCAACAACAAATAAGAAGCAAAAGAATATAGTAATGATAAACTGTAACATAGCCCCTCCTGACACATCCAAGATATGACTCCATAGATGAGCCAGATGGGATATGTGAAATATCAAATGGTACAGGTGGCGAAGTAACTAGATCTGAACATAGTTTTCTGCATCTAAAACTTACTACACAATGGATGAGGCTCTGTATACTCCGACGTTAAAAAAGGCGAAGATATCCGGGCATTTATCTGCTTCTTGTGAGATCCAGGAAATCTTACTGAAGCATGACAAGGCTCCATGTTCGTAAAATTGCCCGGAAATTCCACACACAAACAGATTCAAAGCAAACCAGGCAAACTAAACTGGCTTTAAAAGGACGGAAGCAAAGCACAGCCTCTCTTAAAAGGGGTAAGAAAATAACTAACACGGTCATGGGTTAAAGAGGGGAATGTGGGTGGGTCCACATGACTCGTGACCAAGTACAGATGCCAATAGTCCCTTGCATACACAATTTTGAAAAAGTTACCAGTTTCCAGCTGGCGCTAAGTAATTTATTCTAATATTAAGACCGAGGGCTTGTTTCGTATATGAACAACTGTAAATTTTCCTATGACAATCTTTCACTTGTTATTCATAACTACCCATTTCTCCCAATTGTTTCAACTCCTTGTCATATCTGAAAGAAAACTAAGTCCTTCACTATGAATACCCTATTGGCAAGCAGAGTAGTTAGTCTCATCTGTACTGCATTATCTTTGTATCTACTTTCATCAATTTGAATTTTTTCTTTCAACTTCCATTTTGGTCTATCTTTTTTATTCTTATTTCATGAAGCTTAATGTACCTAAGATTTTATGTGTAAGTTGTCTCTTCCATATGTAGCAGTCTTTTTAACTCTCTCATAAACTACAGCATGGGATAACAACAGATGGCACTTGCCGCTGAAATACGTATAAATGTAATTTCACCTTCTTATATCACTTCTACAAGTAGTAGTGATATGGGGCTGAAATACATTAATCAATTAAATCACCATGCCCTAGAAGGTGAGCACAAAGAAAAACACCTTGAAAAAGTTGGCAGAGCTAAGGAGAACACTGCAAGACCAAAGTTAGTCACATTATCTGTTACAAAGTTAGTAAATGCCTGCGGGGTCCAGAGGACAAGTAATGTGTGGTGAGACAACCTCGTTTCTTGTCTGACAGAAATGACTGGTGACCCTGGGAAAATTGCAAGACCACAAAATCAACATGATAATGATATTGAAATGAGTCCTCTTCACTGTTCAAATCATAATCATCATTTGAGTCTTGGCCTCAAAATATGCCTAAGCAACTAATATCTCTAAGTCTTCCTTACACTGGGATCCAACTAATTTCTACTAAGCATTACACACCCTCTTGGTTTCACCACAAGTAAGCCTTACAGACGCCCTTCTCCTAATACTATAATAGAAGGACAAATTTGTGCATTTTCTTTTTCAAGGTTTCTGAGATACAATTTCTCTCTAAACCTCTAGCAGATTTCCATTTCCTACAATTGCTTATCACTTCACATCTAGCTATTTTTTGAGGAACTATATTCCTCATTTCCTCGACATCAACCAGTTAGTTTCCTTGATAATACTTAAGTATATGTTTTGCAAACTGCTATGCCATGCCAAATAAAATTAACAGACAACAGAAAACATGTCATCAATCGACTTTTATCTACTAACTTTTGATTCAGCATGCTTCCAGAATTGACCTGATCCTAGTAATTTCTGTGTATACGACTGTCTTCACCTTTACAAAGTATTTAGTATCAGAATAAGAAAAAGTTTCAAAAAGGCATGTAAATCATTTTCATTACTGCTTTGACAAACAACCTTTTTCTACTAAAGACATCCCACCTCTCTCATACCAATTAACAATCTATTTTGACCCAATTTTCTAGTTCTTTGAATGATCTTTATGTCACAAATGTTTCATTTTAATGTTTACCACTATACATTCTATTAATTTCTTTGCCTCCCTGTCAAGTTGAATCTCCCCAATTTTCAAGTCCGTCAACTCTCTGTGCTGTGATCATTAATACTCAACCTACCACAATTAAATTTGCCATTTTTCTTGAAATACTATTATTAATATTTCTCATTATTTCCTTCAAGTCTTTAATCATTTAAATCCTTATGATTAATAGCTCTAACCTACCAATTGATGTCCGAGACAATTTTCAAATCCTCTGTACAGATACTATTTTAGTTGTAATCTACCATTATAATTACATTGAAGTAAGAAAAATTAACCCTAACTTATATGAAAAAGGGCAACCTGTTTTGAAAATGTAAAGAAAAAAACTTAAAACCTGAACTAAACCTTAAAACCGTAAGTGATGTAAATATGCTATTTTTATTCATTCAAAACCAATAATTTATTGGTTTGGATAAGAGGACTGAGAAATTACTTTCATTTTCAGTGATATTAGTATTCAAATTCAGACATAGTTAAAAGTGTATGAGTAGTGCCTGCAATGTTGAAACACTTTTCTACAATACATAATAATAAACGCCATCTAAACAGTTTTTCCATTCTACTAAAGGTCTTAGCCTTACCAGATCCTTTTTTGTAAGCTTTATGATCAAGACACAAGGACTTAATTTGCATATTGCATTTTTCCCTTTCTCCCACATGTCCAACTTGCAGGGAATATAAATTAATCAGATATTGTCCATTTCCAAAATCGATTGTTAATAACCTTTCATGAGCTGACAGAGATATTCAGAAAAACATGCAAAGATTCATACACATACAACAAGTACATAAGAGAACAGACAAGTTCCCCCAAAACCCCACCAAAAACATTCCTTGCTAGTCACCATATTTTAAAGATGCCTGCCATCTTTTAATGCACCTGTACTATAACAAGGAAAATAATGATTCTATCCACATAAGTTCTTCCTATTCATAACCTTCATCACACAGCTAGTACTATCATTACCTAATATTGGCATTTCATCACAGATGCCAATGCAGGGAGTCCCCCGTTATTGGCGGACTATATTATCGGCAATCCGGTTTTATGGTGCTTATCTAGCGCCATAAAATCAGTGATTTATGGCACCATAACAGGCCGAGTTCCGATTATCAGCACCATAATAGTATACCTAACAGAGGTGCCATAATGGTGCTTATCAGCGGTTTCCGCTTATCAGCACCCCATTGGGAACAGAACCCCGGCCGATACCTGGGGACTGCCTGTACTACTTAAATTATCTTTTATTTTGATCAGATCTATTATTGCCTACAGCATTTCATTGTCAATACTGATACTTGTAATTGTAACAATTATGAGCATTACTGACATTTCCATCATGACCTTAGTGCCATCATTATAATTGTTGTCTTGAATCTTTTAATGTATAATTATCAGGGTATGGCAGAGAAAATAATCAATACAATCCACAGATAGTAGAGAATTTTACTGACACAAACTAATTACAGTAAAAGCATGCAAAGCAGATCCATGATCTTTTTAAGAACATCTACGAGACACTTTGTCATGACAGTCAAGAAGAAGAATACACAAACATCTGACTAAATCAGTAAGAAGAGAACTAAAAAGCAAAATCTGTGAACTGATATGTACTATGAGCAAAGTAATACAAAAATGAATGATTAAAGAAAACATCTTTTGTAAAAAAGGAATAAAAATTAATTACAAATAAAGGAACTGCGCTATCATTTACATGAAATGAGACCTAAATTAGAAATTCTAGTTTTCATGATACAACAGGACCTCTATCATAATCCACAGTAAACCAACTGACATTCTAGTATCCAATTAAAAATATGAAGAATCAGCGAATATCCCTACCAAGTTAATCATCTAGATTTTGAAAAACTGTCCGCAATTTCTATACCATTTTTAATGATTCCCTCAATTTTGTTTATAATAAGTTAACCAAAGTTTTAAAAAAGTCCCAAGATTTAGCATTTATTAGCAGTAATACGTAACCTGATTTTGGAAAAATTCAGTTAGAACACCTTAAATGTGAGACAGTTAGATACAATAAGTCTGATATTTATACAAATCTTCCATTTTCTTATCACTGCATTTACCTAACTCAAGTAAAATGACACCAGGCAACTCTCTGAACTTTAGCATTTACTTAAAACATAACTGACACAGTTAAATAATGTCTAAGAATGTCAAGATAAGTGTTCCTACCCACAAAGCAAAGCCACTAAACAATAAATCAGCATAGTTTCTAATAAATTAACAACTGTTCTTGCTTTCCTATAAAAATCTACTAACCCTGTCAACTAAAGTAAAACTCGTATACAGTTAAGTTTGCTTTTCAGAAAAATTTATCAGAATGAAAAAGAAATCAAGCATAACAAATTAGTAGATCAACCTGAATATAAAACCAAGGGAACAAAAGATATCCAAAAACAAAAGGAACCTAGGAACAAATTATACAAAGGTTATTGTTCCCTAATGACTGTACACAATTGAAAATGGTGAGAACTTGAGATGCAAATACAGGAAAGACAAAACAGACAAGATGACAAACAGAGAGAAAAACAGAAAAATGAGAAAAGAGAGGTAGGTGTCTGAGAGGAGGTCATCATACCTATGTAGCTGGAGACCAGATTGCGGAATTTGCGATGGCCGCCTTTGATTTCTGGAAGGTCCACTAGTGGCAAGAGACCAACCACCCAACCAACCAATGAACGGGAGTGAGCACAACAGAGAGGGCAAGCAGAACAACAGTGTATGTTAGTTAGAGGACACCTGCAGGCACCAGCGTAGTAGTAGTAGCAGCAGCATCAGCAGCAGCAGCAGCTTGATTAAGTCTTCTTGTTGTTGTAATGCTCTTGTTATTATAAGAGCTTTAAGGTAAAGCCAACCTCTGCCTCAGCAGGAGGTGCACATTTGCTACTAATAATTCTACCTACAAATAGAGGGACCCCTTGCATCCAGAATGCATACCTAAACTTCAATTTCCAATGTAGTTCCTTAAATGCAGGCTGTGTTTGTTATCTGGGAGTACAAGTGAGCTAAAAGAGGTATGCCCATTATATTAAAATGTTTGAGTATCATTTGTATGAAATATATACTGGCATATAAGTGTTATGATTATAGGCTTGCAAGTGTATAAAATGAAGTGGAAGCAATTAAATATCAAACATGCAAAGCTATCAAATTTCATATGATAATCTGAGAGGTGAAAGCTTGTAACAATGAAAGAAGTGCATGTGTTATATATGTAATATTCTTCAATATGCATCAGTATTCTTACAGAACTTGACTGCGTTTTGAAAGACTTAACACTTCATATTGAAAATTTTCCTTCCTGATAAATTCACTTAATTCACTTTCCAAAACAATTCAGAAACTTTGAAGAAGTTTTTCAAACATTTACCAATCTGATATAATCTTAACACTTATCTACACAGAAGAGTAACATTTCTTCACTAACTCTGGCTGCAATAAGCACCCTTAAAGCCCACCAATGTAACAACTCCGTCATGTGGTCAAGCCTCCGACACTCACTACCATTTAAATAAAATTTTTACTGGAAGCTTAAATATATCTAATTATTTCCTATAGGATACAGTCACATTATATGACAAGTGAAAACACAAAACTAAGTGAGTGAAGAAGGACAAGGAACCAGACATTTCATACACAGGGGGCAGGGGACATTTAGGCCTGTTCTTACTCACGCTCAAACAATAAGGAACAAACAGGAACCAAATATGTGGGACAAAAACATAAAACAAAGCAGTGCAAGAAAAATCCAAAGGCTAAACGTGAAACAGAGCCAATACGGTGAGAAACTGATGTTCTACAAATACGTCCCGAGCAACACGAAACTCAAGGAATGTAAGTAAATGACACTAATGTATATTTTCAAGCATCTGGCAATTCTTCAGATTTTGTTGTATCCTCCCTGGCAAGAATATGAGGAGAACCTTGATGGACCTTAGTTATTGAGCATCCAGTGCTTGAAAATGTTCTAAACCAAACCATACATACAAAAAGCATGAGAAAGAAAAGGCCACAGTCTATTATCAGCAATGTTTTAAAAGCTTTGTAGATCATACTGAAATAAATCTAGCTGCATTGCTCACCTGAAATGACTAATAGCTTACCACGACAAGGAAATGCTTTAAAAAGAACACTTTGAGCTCAATATCACTGAATATAGCATATAACCATATAGTTTTTTTTTCAATTATAACATCTGATTCAACTATCATTAAATCAATAATATACCATCCTGAAAGTTACTATTAAAATCTCTCAAAATAAAACTCTGGATATTGCAAATTAAGGAAACACCTTGCATATTAACATTATTATTAATATTCTTATAGTTATTATGAACATAAGGTAAAAATAATTAAGCTTGCCCATAAAAACTGGCACTGAAACCTCAAGAGAATGCATAACCTCTTGAAAATGAATAAAATCATAACACTTTAGAAGTTTTGGTCATAATATACAAGAACTGAGTACTATATATAAAAATTTAAAGGTGAAATAATCATGATACGTGTAATTCATCTGCTTTCCACATTGAATCTTCATCAATTGCAGCTTAAATCTGGATATTACTGTGCAAAACAGAACATTACATTTCACTGAAAACACAGCATGTTATGTTGCGAGAATAACAACTGACAACAAAAGTGACCATCAAAGCTTTTAATAACAGAGCAATAAATCAGAGAGCACCGCAAAAAAGGTTACCAATAAAACAACATTTACTTTGACGTGTGCAACATGGCAACATTGACCCCATCAAGATTAACAATAGTAACTTCTCAAAATGTTTCAGTGGTTATGATTCATTTTCATGATGACAAATTTCTTTGGGTACCTTCATATTCACTGTAGATACCCTAATCATTATTAAAACTAACAGTAAACACCATTCACACTAACATACACACTTTATAGTCAGTGACACTTTGGTCTAGCAACAAAATAATAAAATAGTAAATAACATAACAAACAGAAGCTTTATTCAAGGCACTGGTTCAAGATAAGGAAACGTGGAATTTAATTATGGTTCCTACATTATTGGTATGACTTAGGGGAAAATTTCATAAAATTGATAATAAAGATGATAAAGGCAAGCAGCAGTGAGGCTTAGTGGCAAAAGACTTCCTATATACAAAAATTATCATCAATTTATTTCACTGACAGATCTGCATGCAGAATTTGTCAATAAATTTATATTAAAACTCTATGTAAAAGTAGAAAAAAATATGAAAATAAAATTATCCAAAAATACCAAAAACAAGGATTCATGACCTAATTTATTAACTTCTTTAACAACAGGAGTTGGGATTTATGTAACATTCCTAACCTAGCCTAGAATACTTTATTCAATCATAATAACTTGAAAAACTTGGTTGCATAGCAGTGGAAGCAGCTCTGCATATTTCAATAATAAAATTTCTTTCAAAATAAAGGCAAACAGATACAATGTAATCATTCATATAAATGCTTTCCCATGGGTTTTCATGTGCGATTCCATTCATACCTAAGATAACATTTTATTACCAGAATGATGACTCAAGAACTCTTTGGTTTCATTGTAATACTATCCGCACCCATGATCATCATCATTCAGTTTTACAGCATCATTTTCTTTTATTGAGTCAAGTTTCTCTTGTATATCAAATGAAGTCTAATAATTTCTCCAATTCACCTCTTCTGATTTCTGCTTAAACACCTTATGTCTTGGACCTTACCTCTGTTACAATAACCAGACATAAACTATAGCAATTTTGAACTATAAACAATTCCCAAGCAAATAGGCAATGAGTGACCTACATATGTGATCAACATTATCAGCTGCTGATCAGTAATATTTCAGTAAAATTTCAGTCAAGGATCACTAGTGAATGTACTAAAGTTCCTTCACAGCATCCCTTCATCTCCATGATGCACTTTTTTCTGCATCTCCATGATGCACTTTTTTCTGCCTTTCATGTTTTTATTTGCTTGCTTCTGTCTTTTTTTTTACTTCACTGAATATTCAAGTTGTGCCAATTTTCATGATCAAAGATGGACAGTTTCAACTTAATCCACCTAACACAGGCTAAGCCGTTTTTCATAGTTTGGTTTGGAATTTCTCATTACCATTTCTATTTGCCAAACTGTAATCCATATTTGCTTGATTTCATATAGTTTACCCAAATTGTGGACAACTCTGATGCTCTATGCTAAACAATTTCAGCTTATCTTCATTATGCTTATTTACATGAATCTTCATATCTAGCACATCATGCATCATATGTAGTTGATAATTTCTACAAATCTGACTGTTCTTTTTGGGAACACAGCCTTTACCAAATCCACATGAAGAGAATTGTCCTATATCAAGTGTTTCAAGTTACCATGGAATAAAGTTAAATATCTGAATGCCATTGAGGACACATCTACAGTCTCAGTTCTTGATTTTAAATGATGTCAGATAAGAATCCTCTAACTTAGTACTACTACAGTCTACTGTACTCTACTTTTAACAAAAGCATTACAGTGGCTGGTATATTAAGTTTCAGGTAACGATATAACTTTTAAGTAGAAAAACTTGCCTACCTTAAAGGAAAAAGTGCTACAGAGTATTGCCTTAATTGCACAATTGTCAACTAATACTGTAAATGTGGTGATAACAATTAATACAGGAACAAGAAATTTTGCATTTTGATACCAATAAAAAACTACAGCACTATAAAGTTGCAAAAAAAATTTTGAGAAACAAAATTTCAATGCTTAACTTCTTTCTAAACCATGATTTATTAATCAGTTTCTATGAAAACTTAGAACTATAAACTTAAACCCTGTAATCAGTTTCTAAATACTTCTTACTGTAATTATCAACAATAATGGATACCAAATAGAATATGGTGTGAATTTCTTTCAGATATTACAGTATGTATTAATCAGAGTCTGAAAATTTTTGTAAGAAGAGGACAAAGTGACCATCTGGAAACTGAAGGATATGAAACTATAAACTATGTATGGATGATTAGAATAATAATAATTAGTATAAATGGCTGGCTCAAGAAAAGTTGGATGCATGAAGGTAATCTTGAGCCTGCACTACTAAAAGGAGTTAAGTATTTACATAAACTGTGACCCCTGACTGGAAGTAAAAAAGGTGGAATCAAACAAGATGGTCTATTTACATATTAAATGCAAGGTAAAAAGTGTGAAAGGTTACAAATTCCGATATGATAAAAAAAAAATGTGAGATAACAAGGTTAGCAACAAGGATGGAAAAATGTATTTGAGTACTGAGGTGCTTTACTATTCAAACTAATTATTAGATTGAAATGGTACTTTGACGCAGGTATAAGACACCTGCTAATTTCTGGTAATAGAGTGTACTGTCAAATTGTGTTAGTTCAGGCATTTACTCTTGACTTTTAAAGGCAAAGTTGCATGAATCAGCAGGACTCATCTAAACAATTGAAAGGCCGCTATCTCCATTTCCTTCCCTCTCCCTCCCTCCCTCTCTCTCCTTGTCTTAATTGCTGATTTTGTCATCTCTCTCCCGAATACCTCTCTGGAATTTACAATATGCAATAAATACTGTTTTCCAAGATAGTTTTCTTTTAAATGTAATTGTAATTAAAGTAGACTTAAGAATTCCTCAATTATTGAGTGTATATAGTACTACATAATGCCACATGTGTGTTGCATTGATGGCTGCAAATATAAGTACTGGGAAATTACAAAGGAAAAATTTGTAATTTTCCATTTTTTCCCCCAAAAAGTGAAGAACTACAAAAAGAGCGGGCAAGGTTATATATGGTAAACAATTAAAAGATGTGGCACATACACCTAAAGTTTGTTGTACTCATAAACGACAGTACCCACTCTAAGAAATATAAGTAAAATCCAATTTAGAGCCTATCTCAAAACTAGGTATGTACAGTCGACCCTCATTAAACCCGACCCCATTAATCTGGATATTGGATAAGACGGACACCAGAGAAGGTCAGCCGATTTAATTAAAAAATGCATGCACATTCACGATTTAAGAAAGTTCCTGTTCCTCCATCATTGTGTATACAGTTTTCCTTTTCATTTATAATTTATATTTTCATTCTTTATATACAGCTCTGGATTTATACAGTACACAACACACTATTGTCTAGAATGGTAGGAAGTATCGTAGCCAACAATTTTACCTATCTGCTGCCTATTTGCTAGAGTACGATACTTTGTATATTATTACGAAAGAAAGATATAACAAAGGTCAATTTTACATATATTATTACGAAAGAAAGAAATAACAAAGGTCAATTTTACAAAGACAAAAGCCAAGTTACTGAACAGTACTTGTGTTTATGTGGCAAATGATATGAAACACACACATACACAGAGAGAGAGAAAGAGAGAGAGAGAAAGAGAGAGAGAGAGAGATTTCCTCTATGCAGCTTAATTCTATCATTGTTTTTATCATCTTTTATTTTTCATATATTTTGAGGGAAGGAATTCATTCTATCCTTCATATTACCCTGTAAAATAGATACATTATTAAAAATATATGTATCGTACATATTCCAAACACACACAGACAGAATACACCTAAAACCAGATTGGCTGGCTGGTTGCCATGGTGATCTGTTAGCCAACAACAGCCCTCTACCTCTGTTCTATTAATTGACATTTCAATTAAAAAATATGACTACAAACTGTTGACAACCCTCTTCAAGATTTCTGTGATGAAATATATTTTTTAGTCTTATCGTTAAAATTCCCCAAGCTGAATTTCAATTATTTAGATCATATATATTTTGGCGTTTTACAAAATGTTTTTGTCGAAAAAAAAGTGTGCTAGTGAACGTATGGTCTTAATTGTCCCACTATTTTATTATTGATGATCTGAATGATCTCACATTCATTTTTACAGTACATTAATATAAATAATAATGTGTAATGAATAAATAACTAAAATGAAATATGAAAAAAGGAAAAAAGCTTTTGCTGCAGTAGTGATGCTTGATTACACAATTATGCATTCATATCTCAGCCTAGGCCTCTACATATATTGCTGATTTCTATCATTTTTATCATGTTTATTCTTAATTTTTCATCTTATACTATGAGGTTAAATTCAAACTTTTCTATATTGGTTTATTATTCATACTCTTTATAAAAATAACAAAACGGTGTATTTATAGGTACAGTGTTCTCCCCATATTCGCGGGGGATGCATACCAGAGCCGCCCCAACCCCCACCCCGGGTGAATAGCTAGAATCCACGAAGTTGAAATCCCTATAAAAATGTTAAAAACTGCCTATTTTATTAGTAAATACTCAAGAAAAACCCACTAAAAAAGTTTACACCTAGTTTTTTTAATAGTTTTATCACAAAAAGTGCTTTTTACCATGAAATTGATAAAAAAAAAACTTGAATTTGTGGATATTTCTCAGAAAAATACAGCAAATGGGCGAATTTTCCGTGAATAGTGTGGGTACGAATATGTTCCAGAGAGAAATCCCCGAATGCTTGAGTCCGCGAATAAGGGGATTCACTGCATTTATATGTATGCATGTAATGTATGTATGTATATATGTATGTATGCATATGTGTATGTATGTGTGTGTATAGTATATGTGTATGTGTATGTATAGTATAGCTATATATATATATATATATATATATATAGATATATATATTATATTATATATATATATATATACACACACACATACATACACATATCATATATATATAGTGTATATATATATATATATATAATTACAGTGGTACCTCGACATACGAAAGGCTCAACTTTCAAAAAATTCGAGTTACGAAAGCAAATACAAAGATTTTTTTGGCTCTACATACGAAAATAGTTCAGGATACGAAAGGTTGTTGCTGTAAAGTCCCGAGATTCGCCCAGACCACCGATAACAATTTTAAAACTTGCGCGCTGCCAACTGAGTATATTGTATGGTGGTTTTTTTTTACATTGCATGGAACCAGTGGTTATTCAGCAACGGGACCAACGGCTTTACGTGACTTCCGAACCACGTAGAGAATGAACTTCTATCACCAGAAATACACATCCTCCCGCTCTCCCATTGGTTCCTGATGCTAGTCACCGCCATAAGATCCTGCTCTCCTATTGGTCAGCATCTCTCCCATCATGCATCTACGTAGCGGAGTTCTTCTTCAACCATTGCTTTGCGCCAGCGTTATCGTATGAACGCAGAATTCGTTCGTTCACATATACGATTTCGTTTGTTAACGTAAATTCGTGTTAGTGATTTCGTTGTACTACTTTATCATGTTGTGTGAGGACTTAATTAGTATACTACATAACTTAATTACGTACAGTATAGTCTCATGGGTCCCAAGAAAGTTGCTAAAGTTCACGGAAAGGAGGATGATTCCTATGCAGACAAAAATGGAGATGATAAAAAAGTATAAAGCTAGCATGCGGTTGAGCGTGATCGCTAAGGAATACGGCTGAAATCCGTCGACGATAGGCACCATCCTTAAGCAGAAGGAAGCCATCAATGCAGGTACACCTTCCAAGGCCGTGACTATTTTCTCCAACAAGAGGAGCCACGTGCATGATGAGATGGAGAGGCTGCTTCTTCTATGGACTGAGGACAAAGAAATCGCTGGCGATACGCTAACGCTATTTTCGGCGATTTGATTGCCCAGGCCGAAGACGACGGAGGAGAGGGGACATCGACGGCAACCCCAGACTTCAAGGCTTCTCATGGGTGGTTCGAAAAATTCTGTAAACGGACTGGTATCCATTTGGTGGTGAAGAAATTGAAATAAAAAAATAAAAAATAAAAAAAACATAAAGTATAAAAAAGTAAACAAATAAATGTATAAAAAAAAATAAAAATTTAATTTTAAGTTTTTTGTAAAGTTAAGTGTTACGGTTTTATTAATGTGTTTCGTAAAGTTAAGTTTATGTTTCCTGACATTTTTAATGTGTTTCATTAAGTTAAGTGTACGTACTACGTAACTAATTTTCTGCCGTTTGTCCTCCTCCTCTGTCGCCACTTTCGGAGATAGCCTCACTCAAAAAGTAAGGTTCCTCATTTTACTACATACATATGTATGTATGTACAGTATTTCTTGTATACTATGTACATGAATACACTTTATTTACAGGTACATATTAGTAGTACGTATTAAGTTAGGTACTGAATGGTCCAAATTGTTGTACTATTTCATTGCTTATTGGTAATTTAGCTTTATTTTAAAATTTACTGGGGTGCTTTTGTAGGGCTTGGAACGAATTATGCAATTTACATGTAAAATGCAGATCAAGATACAAAAAGCTCAGGCTACGAAGGCCGCCTCGGAATGGATTAATTTTGTATGTCGAGGTACCACTGTGTATATATATATATATATATATATATATATATATATATATATATATATATATTATATATATATATATCTATATATATATATCTATATATCTATATATATATATATTATATATTTATATATTATATATCTATATATATATATAGATATATATATATATATATATATAATATATCTATATTATATATATATATATATATATATATCATATATATATATATATATATATATATATATATTTATATATATATATAGATATATATATATATCTTATATATATATATATATTATATATATATATATATATAGATGTATGATATATATATATATATATACAGTACCAGTCATAATATTTGCGTGGTAGGGAAGATGGAAGAAGAAAAAGAGTACAACAAACTAAAAATATTCAGGAAAAATCAATTATTAAAGCAACCGTCATAAAATTTGGAATGAATAATCACCAACTCCTGCCCTAGTACTTGATAGGCATGCCACAACGTTTATGGACTTTTTGGAGTGTCCTGGGCATTGAATCTGCAAACCGCGGCAGGAGGGACTCGTCCAGATCGTCCCAAGCGCGTTTCAAACTTTGCGCTGCAAGACGTGTCCACATTCAGTAACTTTCTTTTTATGATTGCTTAATGATTGAAATGGCTGGGGAATTCCCTGGCTAGTCATGGATATATTCAATTCCACAATCTCTAAGCCACAAAGTATTCTGTTAGGCGGTATGATCCCCAGTGCACGAATCTTAATCCAATGCCATTGAAAATCAGCCATTGAAACGAAAAAAAATACAGCTGAGTGAAATTGACTAATTGGGAATTCAACTAGAGCTACTGGCTCACTCACAGAAAGTGTAACTCTGTGTAAGAACTCTTCAGTAACCTGTTGGATGTTGTGACAGTTGGATGTCGAATTCTTTTCTCATGCTCTTCCATAGCCGTTGCTAACATTATTTTGTGTGGTTGAGTGAGTGTGGTTGTATTAACAATGTCTAAACCGTATACTTCCATTGAGATATCGTGTGAGTGTGATACAACTTTACGAGGAAGGCCTTAAAACTGGTGTAATTAGCCAAATAATTGGCGTGAAACAACGGACTGTCCAGAACATTCTGAAAACTTTTCGTGAGTCGGGAGGGAAGGAAGTACCTAGGGCTAGGACCAGCACTGGGAGGCACCATATTATTAGTAAGAAGGGGTTAAGAGTTTTCGCCAGGAACATTGAGACCTCAATGTTCCTGGCGAGAACTCTTAACCCCCTATTACTAATAATAGGGGGCCTCCCAGTGCTGGTCCTAGCCTTGGGTACTTCTTTCCCTCTCAATTCACGAAAAGTTTTCAGAATGTTCTGGACAGTCCGTTGTTTCACGCCAATTATTTGGCTAATTACACCAGTTTTAAGGCCTTCCTCGTAAAGTTGTATCACACTCACACGATATCTCAATGGAAGTATACGGTTTAGACATTGTTAATACAACCACACTCACTCAACCACACAAAATAATGTTAGCAACGGCTATGGAAGAGCATGAGAAAAGAATTCGACATCCAACTGTCACAACATCCAACAGGTTACTGAAGAGTTCTTACACAGAGTTACACTTTCTGTGAGTGAGCCAGTAGCTCTAGTTGAATTCCCAATTAGTCAATTTCACTCAGCTGTATTTTTTTTCGTTTCAATGGCTGATTTTCAATGGCATTGGATTAAGATTCGTGCACTGGGGATCATACCGCCTAACAGAATACTTTGTGGCTTAGAGATTGTGGAATTGAATATATCCATGACTAGCCAGGGAATTCCCCAGCCATTTCAATCATTAAGCAATCATAAAAAGAAAGTTACTGAATGTGGACACGTCTTGCAGCACAAAGTTTGAAACACGCTTGGGACGATCTGGACGAGTCCCTCCTGCCGCGGTTTGCAGATTCAATGCCCAGGACACTCCAAAAAGTCCATAAACGTTGTGGCATGCCTATCAAGTACTAGGGCAGGAGTTGGTGATTATTCATTCCAAATTTTATGATGGTTGCTTTAATAATTGATTTTTCTTAAATATTTTTAGATTGTTGTACTCTTTCTCTTCTTCCATCTTCCCTACCACGCAAAGTATTATGACTGGTACTGTATATATATATATATATATATATATATATATATATATATATATATATATATATATATATATATATATATATATGTATATATATATATATATATATATATATATATATATATATATATATATATATATATATATATATGTATATATATGTATTGTATGTATGTAGTATGTATGTATGTATGTTATGTAGTATGTATCTATGCTATGTATGTATGTATGGTATGTTATGTATATGTAATGTATATATATATAATAAGTATGATATATATTATATATATTTATAATATTACTAATATTATATATCTGGATGATTAGCTAGAGAGACACCCTGGTCTGCCTATTAGTCTATCTTAATGAAGGCAGACTGTGTGTGTGTGTGTGTGTTTATATATATATATATAATATATATATATATATATATATATATATATATATATATATATATATATATATTTCTGGGCTCAGCCGTGTCGCTCTGTGAAATAAGTTCCTTCAGCACTATTTCTAAGGTAAAATATTGCTATAATACCAGAGAACTGCTATATTGAACCTGCCAGAAAATTCCGGCTCGCTCACCTTCATTAAAAGGTGTCGGTATAGTTCTGGGGCGAGTGAAAACCACTACCACAGCACCCCCTCCAATTAGCCTCTCCTACATCAAAAACCCCTAAGAAAAGGGGAGCCGTCCTACGGCTTGCTACCTACCACCGCGTAGGTAGCGGATGTAGCGTCATTCCTTCTGATAGCCGTACAAGAGACGCACGCGTTTTTTCTTACTCATGTTTTTGCTATTTTGGATTTTTTCCTTCATTATGGATCGTCAATCTCCATCGGCATCCAAGTTAAGTACTGGTTTAAGTGTTACCACTATTTAGGGAGTGTTTTCTGGCCTTCGTGCCCTTATTATTTAGGTTTTTAGGAGTCGTCGCATCATGAGGCGGCGGCTCTGAGCCGCCATTAGAGCGTTCACTTTGTGTGTCCCTTCGGTTTCACGTGGTCTTCCATACCTAGTGATCCGATTCGTAATAGCACTTTTTATTTATCATCCCAGTGTTTTGGATGCTATTTTTGGCGGTTATATTTAATTTTTTTGTATTTATTTTATTTTATTTTATTGTATTTTCTCCTTATGCGCTGGGTCGGGGTTTTTCTTCTGAGCACGTCTCTGTTTCGTGCCCATCTGGAACGAGTGTTATTCTTTATTCATGTATTGATTTTATTTAACAATACTGCTTATTTCGTTCCTTTTGTTAGTCGTTTTCTTCTCTGGCCGCCTGTCCTTTGTTCTTACGTCCCAGCCTAGGCCAGCTTCTGGGATTTCCTGGTTGGGGCCATTCGTATCGGGTGGTCTTACTGGGTTGTCCTAGGACTGTTCTGTTCCTCTTTCTTATTTTTATTTTCCCACCCCGTGTCCAGTACATATTTTATTCTTATTTTATTTATGCTTTGTATTTGTGTTGGGTCGGCTAGGCTAGTCCTCTAGCCTCCCTCTCGGTCTCTCTCGTGGTTCATGATACCGCAAGGGAGGTGGGTGGTCACATGATCGTCTCCTTCTGCCGACCTACCTTTCCCCCCTCCTCACAGCCTCCACTTAGGTGGGTGCTTATATTGCTCACGTTGTCCCTGATGACCGACCCGAGTTCTCGTGGAGGGGTGGAAGGGGGGCCCACAGGCCCTCGGTTTGCGGGTGACGCTTCTCAGCCGACCTCATCCCAGCGTGGGGGAGGAGCTTCGCTTACCCAACTTCGGTTCTGACCTGGTTCGGGCGAGCTCGGCCCCCCTCGGCTCTTTGGGATCCTTACTCCATTCGCCCTCTGACACTCCCTTCCCGTCTAATGACGGAACAGGCTTCCGGCTATATCCGGAGTCTCGGAGGTGAACGTCTCTTCGGTGACTTTGCCTCCGTCAGGCGAATATTATTTTATTATTTTATTATATCATTTACGTTCTTCAGACGCGTTGTAAGCCAAAAATCGTCGCAAGCCGGAACATAGTCAAAAATCCTAAGAAAACCTTACTTTTAATGCTTTGGATGCATTGAAAACTATGTAAACTGCATTCTTATGGCATTTTTCATCAAAAAAAACCTTCGAATATTGATTATTTTGCATTTTTGGTGTCATATTTCATCTCCCAGATGAGTGTTGTAGGCGTCGTAACCCTGGAACATGCGACGTAACCCTGGAACATGCGTCATAACCCTGGAAATAACGTCTATTGACAAGCGTCGTAACCTCGGAACGTCGTAAGCCGACACCGTCGTAACCCGGGGACTGCCTGTAGTGTTATTTTGATTAGGGAACCTTCGGGTTCCACCGTTCCGGTCTCAGCTTTCGCTAGTGCTCCTCCTCTCCGGTTTTATATAGTAGCGTCAGTGGTTAGCGGCCTATGCTCCGGTCTGTCCTGAATGCATCTGCTTCCCACTGCTACAACTCCAGAATGCTTAGTAGAGTGCATGGAAGGTTTGGCAGGTTCGGACATATTTTGTTAGTCCGGGATACTCCGGTATTATTAAATGTTACCTAGAACTTCCTATACCTGTTGTCAATGGTACTCATGTATCATTATTCTTACAGGCCACCCATTGTTTGGTTGCCGGCTGTAACGCCGTGATCCAAGACCCTTGTGGACACGACATTTGCCGGAGCCATGCCTCTTGCGCCGTTCAACTGGAGGGGTCGATCGTGTGGCACCATGAAAACTGTTTTGCCTGCTACAACCTAGTCGAAACGGGTTACCTCCGACGTAAGTTCCCCTTCCTCGGGGCTCACAGCTAACTTTAGGGTGGTTATTCACATGTAACATGGTATAGTTTAAGAGTAATATAACTCTAATTTTGTTTATAGAATATTAACTTAAGTTCTTGGTTAACAATTTCCTTCTCTTACAGGCCTTGAAGGCTGTCCGGGACGCTGCTCTCTCCACCCTCAAGGTTTGGGTAGGTGGCTTCGGGCGCAACGTTGGCCAAGCGAAGCCGTACATCCTGTCGCAAGATTTGGCTACCTTAATCTTCCTGGCAGGAAAAAGTGCGGGCTATGTGGACCCGAAGTTGGCAGCCCCTGTCATCGCCTCTATTAAGGCTGCAGTTGCTGGACAGTCGGAGGAAATTTCGCAGCAGGAACTAATGGAGGAAGTGCCTGCTCCAGATATGGTTCAAGAGCCCCTGACTTTAGACATGGGCTATGGTAAGAGTGGTAATGAGGCTAGTCTTCCAAGTGCTCCGAGTCTTTCCTTGAGCGCTTCTGATACTTCTTCTCCTTCCTCTTCTAATTCTTTTCAAGGTTTCGCCGGATGATTACCTCCTTCTAGGTCGAAATCCCTCTCGGCAATTCCTAAAGTCAAAAGTAAACTTCATTCTAAACTACTGCAAAAAGCTAAAGACAACCCCAAAAGATCATATGATAGCATAAGTCATAAAACTCCGGCTCCACATCCCGGAGTGGACAAACCCAGGCAGAAGTCCCTGCCAAGGTCCTTGAAGTCTAAGCCTCTGAAGGGGAAGTCTTACCCTTCCCCTTCACATCCCATTCCATCAACCTCCAAGGGTCAGGTACCTCATAGGGTACCAGAGGAGAAGGCAGGGTCCCCCTCCTTTTATTCAGATATGTTCGCCATGAATATATTGGAATAGATCGGTAATTTAGGCAACTTGGTCCAAGAAGTAAGTACTTCAGAGGTTAGGTACACAGGAGTCCTTAATGGCAGGGCTCCAGCAGGGTGTGTCGGGTATGGTGCATCCCAGTCAGTTGGCACCAGGCCAGGTTATGCCAGACAGTTCCACTCTCCCTCCTTGCCACCCGAGTAATCCTTGGAGGGTGGCGAACTACGCCCCTTGTGTCAACGGAATGTTAACCATTGAGGGTTGCGGTACTCGAAGGCTTGAAGACTTCGAGTTCTACCCTCCGGGGTTACAGGCTCCTTTCATCGGCTATGTTCGCCTTACGGAGTCTGCTCTAGTTAGGGAGGACAAGGTCCCAAAGAAGGGAACTGTAATCCTTTCGAGGGACCAAGCCCAACAGGCGTGGATTCGCAGTCTGGACGAGTGGAACTGCGCGAATACCAAAGTAACGGCCTTCAAGAGTCCGTTCACGATGTTTACAACGGATGACGAGAATCTGTTACCGTTCACTTCTAAAGTAGCGGAACTCACTCTTCAGGCAGTTATGAGGGATGAGCCTATGCCTCAACTGAGGGAGACCGACCCTACATCATTGTTGCTTCCAGGGGGTGATGACATTTGGGTAGACCTTCCGGCAACCTTCTCTGTAGGGAAGCTTAAAACCAGACTGTGCGATCACCCTATTTAGCGAACGTCTCCCTAGGCTCTCAGATACTTTGATACAAACGGAGTTCGACGCTAGGACAAGGCTTGCTAGGTCTCTTAACTCGCTGGTGATGACCGAAACTGCGGCCCTTGAATATGCACAAGAACCGCTATTTAAGGTCATTGCGAAGTCGTTACTGCTTAGCATGCAATGTGACCTGTACGACTTTGCGGTGGCTAGGAGAAACTGCAGAAAGCATGTCCTAGCCGAATCTACAATTAGGCATGAACCAAATAAACTCCTGGTTTCTTCCATTTGGGGTGCAGATCTCTTTCCGGCCTTGGTTGTTAACGAAGTCCAACACGAAGCTGCACGCCTCAATCAGAGGATAAAAGTTCGTTGGGGCATAGTATACAAGAGAAAACCGGATTCCTCCTCCTCAAGTTCCAAGCCCAAAAAGAAGCCTAAGAGGTTCCAGCCTTTCCAGGCTTCTCAACATAAGACGTTGGTTCAAGCCGTCCCTGTGCTTCAACCCTCCACCTCTAAGGCCCAGCCCCAGCAGCAGTTTGTTCTTCTGCAGCCTCAACAGCAGCAGCCTTCGGCCTCATTCGTTGTCTCTCCTGCCTTTAATCAGGCCTATGAGAACCAGGCATTTCAGGTCTTCAATAGGTTCGGCACGGGGGGGAGGGCTAGAGGTCCCTTTCGTCAACATGCCGGCAGCAGAGCAACCGGCCGTGCCAGAGCTGCAAGGGGAGGCCGCGGATTGCGTCCATCATCAGCCCAATGATGTCTCGCAGGTAGGAGGGAGGCTGTACCACTTTCGTCATCGTTGGGAGTTCAGCAATTGGGCACAAAGCATCGTATCCAGAGGCCTAGGCTGGAGTTGGATCGCAGGTCCTCCTCCACCCAACACCTTCTATCAGGAGCCGACACCGGAGTTAATAGAATACTCTCAAGACCTCCTTCAAAAAGGGGCGGTGTCAAAGACAAGGTATTTAAAATTTCAAGGGCGCTTGTTTAGCGTTCCAAAGAAAGGCTCAGACAAGCGAAGGGTGATCTTAGACTTGTCCCGTCTAAACTTAGCCATTTGCTGTGAAAAGTTCAAGATGCTGACCATCTCTCAGGTGTGGACCTTACTTCCCCGTGGGGTCGTCAACACCTCTATAGATCTTACAGACGCCTACTATCATGTCCCGATAGCACGGCACTTCCGTCCGTTTCTAGGCTTCAAATTAGGCAAACAAGCCTTCTCTTTCAAGGTAATCCCCTTCGGGCTCAATATAGCCCCCAGGATCTTTACGAAGTTGGCGGAAACGGTAGTGCAGGAACTAAAGTCACAGGGCATCATGGAAGTAGCCTATCTGGACGGTTGGCTGGTGTGGGCGGCAAGCATTGAAGAATGCAACAAGGCTACGGACAAGGTGATCTGTTTCCTCGAACATCTCGGATTCAAGATCAACAGGGGGAAGTCCCGCCTGACTCAGGAGTCCCAGTTTCAGTGGCTGGGCATCCAGTGGTACTTGGATTCTCATACTCTTTCCATTCCTCCGGCGAAGAGGAAAGAGATAGCCAAGGCAACCAGGCAGTTTCTGAAGTGCAAACAGACATCCCAGAGAAACCAGGAGAGGATCCTGGGTTCTCTACAATTTGCTTCAGTGACGGACGTACTTCTGAAAGCCAAACTCAAGGACATCAATCGGCTTTGGCAATCCAGGGCCAACGCAAGATCCTGGGACAGGCTCGCCCCGATCCCAGAGATTCTGCGCAAACGTCTCCGCCCTTGGGCGGAGGCGAAGAATTTAGCGAAGAAGATCCCGCTACAGTTTCCCCCTCCGGCCTTAGTGATTCACACAGATGCGTCACTAACAGGTTGGGGGGGATACTCTAAATACAGGAAGGTACAAGGAACTTGATCCCCTCAGTTCCAACAGCTTCATATAAACGTCCTGGAAGCTATGGCAGTGTTCCTTACCCTAAGGAAACTTCGTTCGGCCAAGAAATCACACATAAAGCTGGTGCTCGACAGTGCCATAGTCGTGCACTGCATTAACAGGGGAGGCTCAAAATCAAGTCATCTAAACCACGTGATGATAGCCATCTTCTCTCTCGCAGCCAAGAACAGTTGGCATCTATCGGCCACTCACCTAGCAGGGATTCAGAACGTGGTAGCAGACGCGCTTTCACGCTCAGTTCCTCTGGAGTCAGAGTGGTCTCTGGACAAGTCAGGTGGGTGCGTCACATGGTACCGGGGCTTGAGGTGGATCTGTTTGCAACAGAATCAAATCACAAGCTTCCATGTTATGTGGCTCCCAACCTAGACCCTCTAGCTTTCGCCACGGACGCACTGGCCATAGATTGGAACCAATGAAGGAGGATATATCTTTTTCCTCCAGTGAACCTTCTCTTGAAAGTTCTGCACAAGTTGAGATCTTTTGAGGGCCAGGTGGCTCTCATAGCCACCAACTGGCCGAAGAGCAATTGGTTTCCTCTTATGATAGAATTAGGCCTGAGTCCTCATCGGCTGCCGAAGCCCATGCTGTCCCAACAAGTCCAAACGAAGACTGTGTTCCATTCCTCAGGTCTTCACAAAACCCTAACTTTATGGACTTCATGAAGTTTGCTGCGCAGAGGGGTGCGGACATAGACGCTCAGAACATCCTGTTCTTGGAATCAGATAAGCGAGAGTCAACACTTCGCCAATACGATTCGGCAGTCAAGAAGCTGGCTGTCTTCCTCAATGAATCAAATGTTCATACCATGACCACAAATTTAGCTACCACCTTCTTCAGGCATTTATTTGAACAAGGTTTGGCAGCTAGTACAATAACCACAACTAAATCAGCCTTGAAAAAGATTTTCCAATTCGAGTTTGACATAAACTTAACAGATTCTTACTTTACCTCAATCCCCAGGGCTTGCACCAGGCTTGTTGAAAGACCAACAGTAGTTTCATGGTTCCTAAACGATGTCCTTAAGTTGGCATCGGATATTAACAACTCAGAATGTGACTATCAATCTCTTTTGCGGATAACTCTATTTCTAATCAGCCAAGCTTCGGGAGCTAGAATTTCAGAGTTGTCTTCTTTATGCAGGGACCCAGGTCATATTCAGTTCCTATCTTCGGGAGAAGTATTACTTTCTCCAGATCACAGGTTTCTTGCCAAGAATGAGGATCCTCTAGATAGGTGGGTTTCATGGAAAATTATTCCGCTCCCAAAGGACACATCCCTGTGCCCTGTGAAAACATTAAAGGATTTCCTACATAGGACTTCTATGAAATCCAAAGGGCCTCAGTTCGTTAGAGAGAAAGGTAGCACCATCTCTCTGAAAGGCGTAGACAAATTCTTTATTTCATTAAGAAGGCCAACCCACAGTCATTCCCACGCGTACATGACATTAGAGCTATAGCAACGTCAATTAATTTCTTCCAGCACATGAGCTTCAAAGGTCTGAAGAGATATACCGGTTGGAAATCCCTCTCAGTTTTTAAACGCCACTATCTTAAGTCTTTGGAGGACCTTAAGTTCCCGGTGGTAGCTGTGGGGAACACTGTTTCCCCTGCTACGGTTGGAAGTAGTTTGCAGTAGTTACCTTGTCTCCTTCCATCCTCCTTCCTACCAGCCTCAGTATCAGTCTACCTCAACCCAGTAGCGTATTTTTAATACTGGGCAGATTTATGTCATATGTACATAATAATTAGTTTATAGGTGCCTTTCTCAACCTACATTGTAAACAATTTGTTGGTTCAATGCCTATCATGTTTTAATTTCAAGTTTATTACCTTTAAATTAAGGCTTACAATTTATATGTATATAATATTTATCATATTGATTTATATTATACTATGTTTTTCATTTGCACCCTTTTGTAGTTATCTTTTTATTGCTCTTAGTTTTATGCTAGTAGCTTGGTGTTTTCTCTGGTACAATTTCACGGAGCGACACAGCTGAGTCCAGAAATGGGATTTTGACGTAGGAAAAATCTATTTCTGGGCGAGGAAGCAGTGTTGCCCAGTGAAATCCCGCCCTTATGTTTCAACCGGCCCCCCTTCTTTCAACTGTGCCACCAAGCTAGTATGCTATCTTCAGGTATGACGCTACATCCGCTACCTACGCGGTGGTAGGTAGCAAGCCGTAGGACGGCTCCCCTTTTCTTAGGGGTTTTTGATGTAGGAGAGGCTAATTGGAGGCTAATATATAGATATATAAATATTATATATATTATATTTATATTATATATATATATATATATATATATATATATATATATATATATATGTAGGTATTGCTGGTTAAACTGGATGATTAGCTAAGAGACACACCCTGGTCTGCCTATTAGTCCGTCTTAATGAAGGCCGACCGTATATGAAAATCGTGCATCACTTTAAATTAATGACAAGTAATATAATTCAAGATGTATGAAACTCTTCATTCACTAGACTCAGCACGGTACAAGAATTATATCCTTATTACTGGTGTTAGATTAGTGGAAACAAAATTATGATATTATGATAGTGATACTAGTTTCCCCAAAATTATACCCATTTTTGTTTCCTTGACGGTAATTCACCTGCTGATGGGGTGAATAGAGTGGTCATACGCTTTTTAGACTACTCCTATTTATGTAACATAACAATAGCAATAAGTAGATAGACACTGAATCTACAAAAAACAACATACGTATAACATCCAATATTACTCAATAATATAAGAGTAGACAAGAAAATAGGGGTGCAGATAGAGAGGCCACTAAAGTGGGTTGAGGGAAAGATGCGGAGGGGAAGGGAAAGGGAGGTAGGAAGGGAGGGACAGGATGTT
>NC_061107.1:84754281-84789938 GCF_015104395.2 Macrobrachium nipponense | reverse complement strand
TATTACATATGTTACTGTCGGAAAAAACTTGTAACTGTAACTGTGGATAACACTCACCCCGTCATGGATCATAGATTTAAAAGTGTGTTCCAATTTCTTCTTCAGCCTATAACTCTGAAGAATATCTATAATACCTAGGAATAGCAACAATCTTTCCCCTTTTGCATTTCTTGCAGGAATGCCACCAGGCCTGTTAAAAAAGAAAAAAAATTATAAATCAACCTATAAAAGACTTTCTGGGCTCAGCTCGTGTCGGCCTATGAAAGGATCCTTAATATCATTCTTTCTAGGTAAAATTAATCTAAAATTACCAGAGAAAAACAAAATTAAGAAAATGTCAGTAAAACTGACGCTCACTCTTAAAAAGAAGTGTCGGTATGGTAATAGGGGCGAGTGGGAATCACTACCACGAGACATTCACCAATTAGAACTTCCAATCAGAATCCCCTTAAGAGAGAGCTGATACCAACGGGCGATGCAGCCGTTACTACTACTACTAGAGGACGCCACGGACAGCAGCGCCCCTAGCGGTCATCCTTAATCATTAGCACTAGCGTCAAGACGCATTATTTTTCTGTGCTGTGCTTATTTCGGGATTTATCCTATTCTTCACCATGGAACGCTCTGCAATTGCAACGGCTAAGTTAAGTAACTCATAAGTAATGTTCTACTGCATTTTTATCTTCCGGGTACCAGTATTTTCCTTCTAATAGGTCATATACGGTTTCCCGGTTGTCTCGTGGTGGCGCCATGCTGCCTCGTTAAGAATTCCCGGTCCTCCATACTGGGACTTCTTATACTTATGGGCTTACTATATTACGTTCATTGTCTTTTACATCGAGTTTTAGCTAGTTTAGCCCCCCTAGCCATTTCTCTTAGTTTGGTATTTAGGAGTTCCACGCTGACGAGTGGTTTTCGAGCTGGGCTGCCAATCCGGTGGTCCCAGGTTCGATTCCCGGCTCGGTCAACGCGGAATCAGAGAAATTTATTTCTGGTGATAGAAGTCAATTCTCGATATAGTGTGGTTCGGATCCCACAATAAGCTGTAGGTCCCGTTGCTATGGTAACCAATTGGTTCCTAGCCACGTAAAAATATCTAATCCTTCGGGCCAGCCTAGGAGAGCTGTTAATCAGCTCAGTGGTCTGGTAAAACTAAGATATACTTTTTTTGGTTATTTAGGGCATTATTATTCCTGCCCAGCATCCCGGCTCTTGCTCTTCATCGGCTATCGCTGGCTCCGAGTAGGCTTCTGTTTCTTGGAACAGTCTGCCTCCTCCTGGGCTTCTTTCTCTTTTACTAAAAGTGTCTTTTCCATCTTTTCGATGATATCTATTATATTTTAGGGTGTTAGGCTAGCATAGGTGCATGTTCCTTGTGATTGGTACAGCCTGGTTCACGTGGCCTCCACGGTTGTGTTGCTCGCGGCCTAGGCCACTTGCGTCACGTGTTCCATCGCACCTTACCCTGCCCCTGCCCTCCCTACCTGGTATAGGGAGGTGCTGGGGACCCCTTGGTTGTCATGACAACCTCAGTCGCCTTCTCTCTCCCTCTCTGAGGTGGCCAGGGGTTCCTCTCAGCGGGGGGTATAGGGCGACCACTCATGAGTACCGGGTCTCCGAGCGGGTAGTCGGTGAGGCGGGGAGGAGTAGGCCATCCCCCCCCCCCTCTCTCTCTCCCGCCGTGTTACGACGAGACCTTCCTCCCCCCCCTCCCCAGTTGCTCAGCCACCTTCCCTCGCTATAACGAAAGGAGCCTTCCGTCGCAGCCGGGGCACCTTTGGTTATAGATTACTGGCTCCGCCAGCGGGCGGGTGGGCTCTACTAGTGGTCGGTTGCTTGCCTACTATATCCTTACATGCTCTCCCCGCTACGGAAGGGAGCTTTGGGCAGCTTTGATCATTCTTACCCGGGCACTCTTCTAGTAGACGGGTGGAGAAAGGTTTGTTATTATTGTTATTTTAAGGATATACCCTAATTTTACGATGAATTGTTTAATTTTATTATTTATATATATCTACCATCCCCGCCATTTTCCGTCGTGGTTTCCATTTACCACCCCTCCTGGTTGGTTTCTTTTTGTGTCCCCGCCATCAGCGGAGCTATAACCTAGGACACCCAACCAACCTTGTTACCACACGTATTATGGCGGGGCTCTGGTTTAATCTAACTTTATCGCTCCGGCACCAGCGGAGCAACTGTTAGGCTGTAAGTGTTTTCCTGATACTCATGTATCTTTCCACTTACAGGCTACCAACTGTCAGGTCCCGGGGCGTGCAACGCGACGTGTACGACCCCTGCGGCCACGATGAGTGCAGGTCTCACGCCCCTTGTGCCACATCATTCAACGAGATGATCGTCTGGCACCCAGAAGCCTGCGCCATCTGCTACGACCTAGTCGGTCAGCTGGGAGTAGGGGGTAAGTCCATTATAGGCTTCCTTTTCATTTTACTAACAACTCTTAGTCATAAGTTTGTTAACCCCGTTCCGCCATTAGAAGCTCATCTCGCCCTTTCTTTCAGGCTACTGGTGTGAGGGAGGTCGCCCTCGCTACCCTGAAAGCGTGGGTGGGCGGCTTCGGGAAGAACGCCGCCAAAGGCCAGCCGTACATCCTGGACAAGAAGCTGGCCGTCCAGATCTTCCCTGCGGGCAAGTCAACTGGGTATGTTGACCCCTTGTCCGCAGCCCCTCTAATAGCCTCCATCCAGCAAGATCTCCAGTAATCTTTTGGGGTCGTAGCTTCCCAGGAGTCGGTCCCGGACGTCGCTGCCCTGGACCTAAACATCGAGCCCATGGCGGTAGGGGCAGAGGATTTGTTGGTTGAGGTAGGTGTGTCGGGCGCCCAAGGTCTTTCCTTGGGTGCTCCTGGATCTTCTCCTGTCCCTTCCTCGAGCGCTTCTTTCCAAGGCCTTTGTGGGATCTGAGATCCCTACCCGCTCTCCCGCTCTCTCTGTACCCCCAAAGGTGAAGGGACAGAGAGAACCGAAGACTCTATCTAAGACAACTTCTAGGAAGTCGTCTTCGTCTTCTTCGGCTAGGAAGTCTTCGACTTCCTACGCCGACGCGGTGAAAGCCAAGCCGAGTTCTTCTCACTCGAAGAGCTCTAGAAGCAAGGCTTCTAAGGAGAAGGCTCGCGCTCCCGCCGAGCCAATGCCTTCTCCTGCCTCCACCGCTTCCACTCCGGCAACGCCGGTGGGAGGAGCAGGACCTAGCACCTTTGATCCCACTGCCTTCTCAGCAGTGGTGATGCAACAGGTGGGGAAGAGTTGGTTGGCTCGCAAGTCTCCGCCCTGGGGACGAGATTTGAGCAGATGTTCGCACAACTGTCGAGCACTCTGTCTCAATCAGGCCAGTCCATACAAGATCTTTCTAACAGGGTTAGAGAGAATGAGGACCGAGTAGCTGGGCTCTCTCAGGTCCCTCTTCCAGTCTCCCCAGTGCCAAGCACTGGCATTCTCCAGCTCCCGCCATACGACTCTCTGCCAGCTTTCTCCATGGAGAATCCATGGAGAGTAGCTGCCTACGCTCCTTTTAAGGATGGGATGATCTCTATCCCGGAGTGTGGAACTCGGAGGATTGAGGACTTCGAGTTTTACCCTCCGGTCTGACGCAGCCTTTCATCGGTTATGCTAGGCTGACTGTTACGGCTCTTACTAGGGAAGACAAGATCTCTAGGGAGTCTGTTCTATACAGTAGGGATCATTCCCAGCGGGAATGGGTTCACTGCCTTGAGGACTGGGAGTGCACGAACACTAAGCTCCAGGCCTATAAGAGTCCTTTTACTATTTTCGCGACGGAAGAGGAGGTTCTTCTCTTCCGTTCGCCACGAAAAATAGTAGAGAAGACCCTTCAGGCAGTCCTCAAGGACGAGCCCATGCCACAGTTAAGAGAGGCGGAGTCTACTTCTCCGCTCTTCCCGGCTTTCGGAGAATTGTGGGAGAACTTGCCAGCTACGTTCACGCTTGGTAGCTCAAACCGGACTGCGCCATGGACCAGTTCGGCGAGAAGCTGCCAAGGCTGCCTGATTCCCTGATTCAGGCAGAGTTCGACGCGCGAACCAGGTTTGGCAGGTCCCTCAATTCTCTTATAATAACGGAAATGGCTGCTCTCTCATATGCGACGGAACCGCTGTTTAAGATCTTGGCAAAATCCAGTTTCAGACGGTCCTAACAGATGCTTTCGACTTCTTCCAAGCTAGGAGGAATTGCCGAAAGCACGTTCTGCAGGAGTGCACTATTAGGCACGAGCCTAATAGACTCTTGGCTTCTAGCATGTGGGGAGCGGATCTCTTCCCAGAGTCCGCTGTTAATGAAGTGCACCACGAGGCTGCTAGGCTCAAACCCAGAGCCTTAGAGCTAGGTGGGGTAATTTCGTCAAAGGGAGGAAAGGAAACAAGAATCCGTCCCCACCTGCTGCTGGTAAGAAACAAAAGAAGGCTGGTAAGAGGTTCCAGCCGTATCAGACACCAGCAACAGCAGCAATTTGTGCAGGCCGTCCCGGTTACCCACAGGGACAACCTGCTAGTTCGAAACAAACAGAACCAGCCCATCCTCCTGTTGTCTCCTCAATCACAGCCGTCGACCTCCTACGCAATCTCGCCGGCCTTCACCCTACATATGAGGCTCAAGGCTACAAACAACCGAGAGGTAGGGCGAGAGGTTACTTTCGCCAGCGTGGCGCAGGAAGCGACAAGGAGCAGGCAGTTCAGAGGAGGGCGTGGTGGTCAACCCGCCCATCAACAATGAGGCTCCCCAGGTAGGAGGGAGGCTGTTCCTCTTCCGCCACAGGTGGGGGTTCAGCAATTGGGCACAGAGCATAGTGTCCAAAGGATTGGGTTGGAGTTGGATCAAAGATCCGCCTCCAATCAAATCATTCCACCAAATACCATCAGAGGAATTGACAGATTACGCGGAGGAACTCCTTCAGAAAGGAGCTATTGCGAGAGTCAGCATCTAAAATTTCAAGGTCGCTTATTCAGCGTGCCAAAGAAAGGCTCAACAAAAAGAAGGGTAATCTTAGACTTGTCAAAGCTAAACTCTTTCATTCGTTGCGACAAGTTCAAGATGCTTACCCTCTCTTTGCAAGTAAGGACCTTACTTCCGCGTGGAGCCGCACATGCTCCATCGATCTTACAGACGCATACTATCATATCCCTATAGCCAGGCACTTCCGCCCCATTCCTAGGATTCAGGCTAGGAAATCAGACATTCTCATTCAAAGTGATGCCCTTCGGTCTGAATGTAGCCCCCAGGGTATTCACGAAAATAGCAGAAGTGGTTTGTACAGCAATTGAGAACTCAGGGAATCATGGTAGCAGCATACCTCGACGATTGGTTGATCTGGGCACCAACCGTCGAAGGAATGTCTCAAAGCCACCAAAAAGGTAGTTTCACTTTCTGAACATCTGGGGTTCCAGATAAACAAAACGAAATCCAGACTTACCCGGAGTCTCGTTTTCAGTGGCTGGGAATCCAATGGGATTTGTCTTCCCACAATCTGTCAATTCCAGTGGCCAAACGGAGGGAAATAGCAAAATCTGTCAGGCATTTCTCAAATGCAAACAACATCAAGGAGAAAACCAGGAGAGAATCCTAGGGTCCCTTCAGTTTGCTTCGGTAACAGATATCCTCCTGAAAGCAAGCTAAAAGATTTAAATCAAATTTGGCGTTCGAGAGCAACACCAAATCTCGAGACAAGTTGTCAGTAATCCCACAGATCCTCCGCAATCAACTCCGTCCATGGTCAAAAGTAAGAACTTAGCCAAGAAGGTACCCCTTCAATATCCCCTTCCAGTGTTAACCATTCACAGGCGGATGCCTCCCTGTCCGGGTGGGGGGGATACTCTCAGTTCAAACAGGTTCAGGGGACTTGGTCAGTTCAATTTCGCCAGCTCCACATAAACGTTTCTGGAAGCAATGGCAGTATTTCTTACCTTGAAGAGACTGCTTCCCCCGACGAAGAAGTCTCCATCTAAGGCTAGTTTTGGACAGTGCAGTGGTAGTTCATTGCATCAACAGAGGAGGTCCAAATCCAAGCATGTGAATCATGTCATGATAGCCATCTTTGCCCTAGCAAACAAACACAAATGGCATGTCTGCCACTCACCTGGCAGGGTAAGAAATGTGATAGCAGACGCTCTGTCCCGGTCAGTTCCTCTGGAATCAGAATGGTCTCTAGACGACGGGTCATTCCAGTGGATAAGCCTGAGAGTCCCAGGTCTCCAAGTGGATCTCTTCGCCTCACAAGCGAACCACAAGCTCCCTTGCGATGTGGCCCCCAACCTGGACCCTCTGGCTTATGCCACGGACGGCCCTGTCGTTGGATTGGAATCAGTGGAGAAGAATTTATGTTTTTCCTCAGTGAATCTCCTCTTGAAAGTCCTAAGCAAACTAAGGTCTTTCAAAGGGATAGTAGCTCTGATTGCACCGGACTGGCCCAAGAGCAACTGGTATCCTCTTCTTCTGGAATTGGGCCTCCGACCTCAACGGATCCCCAATCCAAGCTATCACAATCAGTACAAATGAGGACTGTGTTCGCTTCCTCAGGAATTCTCCAGACCCTAACTTTATGGACTTCATGAAGTTTGCGGCTAATAAAGATGCTAATATTGATCCACAGAATATTCTCTTCCTAGAATCAGATAAGAGAGAGTCAACCATTAGACAATATGACTCAGCTGTTAAAAAATTAGCATCTTTCCTGAAAGAATCAAACACTACAACCATGACAGTTAATCTAGCTATATCCTTTTTCAGATCCGTTGTTTGAAAAAGGTTTTAGCAGCTAGCACTATTACCACTCATAAATCGGCTTTGAAGAAGATCTTTCAAGTAGGTTTTCAGATAGATCTGACTGAATCTTATTTCACGTCTATCCCTAAAGCCTGTGCTAGACTTAGACCTTCTCAAAGGCCTACTGCTGTTTCATGGTTCTTAAATGATGTCCTCAAACTAGCTTCAGATACTGACAACTCGTCTTGTACATTCATATGCTCCTGAGAAAGACATTATTCTTATTAAGTCTAGCTTCAGGAGCTAGAATTTCAGAACTGTCGGCTCTATCCAGGGATGCGGTCATGTGGAATTCCTCCCATCAGGAGAAGTTCTACTTCTCCGGATCGTAGCTTTTAGCCAAAATGAGGATCCTCTTGCAAGGTGGGCCCCTTGGAAAGTTATCCCACTTCCCCAGGATCCTTCTCTCTGCCCAGTATCAACTCTAAGAGCCTTTCTATCTCGTACTTCCTCAAGATCCTCAGGTGCTCTCTTCATGAGAGAAAAAGGTGGTACTTTGTCAGTAAAAGGTATTAGGCAACAAATCCTTTACTTCATTAAACAAGCCAACCCTGATTCATTCCAAAAGCACATGATATCAGGGGAGTAGCCACCTCAATTAATTACTTTCAACATATGAACTTTGAGGATCTTAAAAAGTATACTGGATGGAGATCCCCGACAGTCTTTAAACGTCATTATCTAAAGTCCTTGGAATCTTTAAAGTTTTCAGCAGTAGCAGCGGGAAACATTGTTTCTCCTGATACTGTATAGTAGTCGTAGTACAGATCCAGGTCTCCTTTCTACCTACATCATCCAACATGCCTCACCCTATCGCCATGCTACTCGTATATCCTAGCCTTAGCCGCTGAATCATAATAGTGGATTGTCCCTTATTTTTTTGCTAGGGACATCCACACTTGTACTGATGGTGTACTTCAGTGTACCTACCCTTATTTTTATGCTAGGGGGGTAGGACACAATGTGTTTGTATATTTTGTAAATAATTTTCAAGTAAATCCCTTTTGTTTATATTACACTGCATCATTGTATTTTACTGTGGTTACTGTATTTCAAGTACTTTAATTACTAACGTTCTGTTATATTACTGTTTAGGATAAGTTAGTTTAAGTACTTAGTTTGTATGCTGTAATTGATTTACTTATATTATATCCATCATACAACTGATTTTCATTTTTTGTTCCCTTTTTCCCATCTTCTGTTTCTCTGGTCTCTTTCATAGGCCGACACGAGCTGATCCCAGAAAATGGGATTTTGACGAAGGAAAATCTATTTCTGGGTGATTGGCTCGTGTCGCCCTATGAAACCCACCCTATGTTGTTTTCCCCCCCATGCAGGACAAGATGTTTTTAGATTAAGGATGTCCGCTAGGGGCGCTGCTGTCCGTGGCGTCCTCTAGTAGTAGTAGTAACGGCTGCATCGCCCGTTGGTATCAGCTCTCTCTTAAGGGGATTCTGATTGGAAGTTCTAATTGGTGAATGTCTCGTGGTAGTGATTCCCACTCGCCCCTATTACCATACCGACACTTCTTTTTAAGAGTGAGCGAGTCAGTTTTACTGACATTTTCTTAATTTTGTTTTTCTCTGGTAATTTTAGATTAATTTTACCTAGAAAGAATGATATTAAGGATCCTTTCATAGGGCGACACGAGCCAATCACCCAGAAATAGATTTTTCCTTCGTCAAAATCCCTTTTCTAATCACACCTTTAGAGACACTATATTCACACCTAAAATACAGTAAAGGAAACAATTTTGTGCCGGATATCTAATTTCACTAGCAAAATAAAATTCAACCTACAATAATCAAGAATCAAAATTGGGTGATAGTTTCACATCATTCCAACATTTTGCCTCATTACATTACTAACATTATTATAGACTGTTGGTCCTAGAAAAAATGATACTACTATCAATACTGACATTTTTTTTTAAATTATACAATTGCGTGCTGAAAAGAAACTACAGTGGTCACCCCAGTGTTCGCGGGGGATATGTACCAGGCCCCCGCCACGAATACCTAGGATCCGCGAATAGTTGGAATCCCTATAAAAATGCTGAAAACAGCTTATTTTGTTAGTTAAAACTTAAGAAAATCCCACTAAAAATTTGTATAGTACAGTGGTACCTCGAGATACAAAATTAATCTGTTCCGAGGCGGCCTTCGTATTATGAGTTTTTCGTATCTTGAACCACAGTTTACATGTAAAATGCCTAATCTGTTCCAAGCCCTACAAAACACCCCAGTAAATTATATTTCCAGGCCTAAAACACATGTTCTAGGGTTACGACGCCGATCCGACGGAAGAAATAGGACTCCAAAAAGGCAAAATACTTTACATACTTGAGTAATATTCAACTGCATGTATGTTCAACCCCATTTTTTTACTGCATATATTAGGACTTTAGTATATGTCCCTTAGCATAAGCCTGGCCTATGTTAGCGGTTGCTACTGTAGCCTAGTCTATGATTCTGACATCTAAACCTAACAAGCTAAAAGCTTAGAATATGCCAATAAAATGTGTAAATACGTAATCAGTATATACTCATTTCAAATAATTATTAATTAATCATTAACTATAATACCCAAACAAACAAAAAAAAACCTTCCAACCGTTTGTTTACATCAGCTCTTACGAGTACCGAACGAACGCCAAGCAACTCACTTTTCCTAGGACACAGTAAGCCATAAATTTTCATTAGTATCTCTCTTCAACTAATGAAACTACCAAACAGTATAATAACCATTCATTTCTATTCTTTATTCTATCTTTACCTAATGGAGACACCGAGTTACTGACAGCTATAATGAAACATATACATAACGTAATATTAAAACAGAAGAAGAATTCTAAAAATACGTATTTGTTGGCTTCGGATGATAGTAGTCCGATTTCTTTATATTTTTCTGAATATCTAATTCACAATTTTTTATTAAATGTATTGCATGTACTCATTTCAAATAATTATTAAGTAACCATTAATTATAATAAAAAAAAACAAAAAAAGAAAAAAAAAAAAAAAGCTTCCAAACTTCTGTTTACATCCAGCACTTATGAGTATCGAACGATCGCCAAGCAATCACTTTTCCTAGTACACAGTTAGCCATAAATTTTCATTATCTCTCTTCAACTACTGAAACTACCAAACAGTATAATATTTCTATTCTTTATTCTATCTTTACCTAATGCTTTTTTTTTAATTAAATGTATTGCATGAATAAGTGTCAATTTACAGCATCCTTTTACCATAGAATACTTAAAGCACAAGGGGTAGATGCTGACCAATAGGAGAGCAGGACCTTATGGGGTGACTAGCATCAGGAACCAAATGGGAGTAGCGGGAGGATGGTGGCGAGTTTACTCAGTTGGCGGCGCGGGAGTTTTAAAATTGTTCTCGGTGGTCCGGGCGATTTCGGGACTTTACAGCAACAACCTTTCGTAACTTGAGCAATTTTCGTATGCAGAGCCGTAAAATTTTTCGTATTTGCTTTCGTATCTCGAGTTTTTCGTAAGTTGAGCCTTTCGTATGTTGAGGTACCACTGTACTTGGTTTTTGAATAGTTTTATCATAAAAATTGCATTTTATGATGAAATTGATAAAAAAAAAGATTCTGGATATTTCTCATAGAAAATACCGCGAATAGGTGAATTTTCCGCGAATAATGGGGGTAATGTTTTCCGAAGATAAAGAAATTTGCGAATGTGTGAGTCCGCGAATCTGGAGAATGTGAAAATGGGGGGTCCACTGTATACTAGTGTGATAATTGTAGATCTACACATCATGAGCAACCTTACAAACACATCAGTGCAATAACTGAAAAGCAACACCTGCTAAGGAAAAATCTGTAAATAAAAGCAATACTTACGGAACATGATCTTCCTCGTCATCGAATCGGAATCGGCCTGTATAGACTCCATTGCTGTTGAATGTCCACTAGCTTGTGTCTGTTAATGGATCTGGAACGAATGAGGCCTTCTGCACCACTACTGCCTCCTTCATCTGCTCCACCGTCACCACCATTCAGTTTTTTCTCCTTGTCCTGCTGTTTTATTTATTCCAGAATATCAGATATGATTATCAACAGAAAAAGAGAGGTTTTATGTATGTCCTATCAACCCCACAATTATTAGATTATTACTATAGTTCAGAACATGAATCCTATTCATATGAAACAAGCCCACAGGAACCACTGACTTGAAAATTCAAGCTTCCAAAGAATTTCCTGGCGTTTCATTGTTAAATGTTGTAACTGGAGAAGGGTAAATGGGTAATATAGAAAAGAAAGAGATACCAGGTTTTTGTAGTAAAACAAGCATTATAAATAGACAACAATATAAATTATTAAAAATACAATGGAGAATTGTTTACGGTAAATGTGCTGCATCTTTGCTTGAACTTTTGAAGTTCCAACTACGTACCATCCTCAGGGAGACTGTTCCACAGTCAAATCCAAAATATGTCAAATCTACTAATTCTAATCAAGTATGATGAGTACTTAAAGAACTGTAAAACACTTAAATCATTTATATTATTCAATGAAGCACTGTGGATAAAATTTACATTTAAAATGACTGAATTATCTGAATGACTATTTACAATTTTAATCTTAAATTCAAATAATTTTATAATTTTACTCATTTTTTATACTGTATTATTGGACAAAGCTACATTCTAATATTAACTATCTGAGAAGGGTGCCCAGTTCAACTTACTGCCTTTTGTTTTGGCCGCCAAATCAAGGTTATGGATACCACTAAAAGTGAGTAATCCATGATTTTGAAGGATGCTAAAACCTGGAACAGAAACATGCAAAATTAAACAAATCTTAAAAGTTTTATTTTTCCTGATTAACAAAAACAAAAACAAAACTATTCACTTCAGAAATTCCTTGTACAATGGAGACAAATAGAATACATTATTGTAAATATTTATTTTATTTTAACCCACATTCACTATCCTGAGAGGTCTGTTTTTTAATATAGTCAACCCAGCCTATTCATGGTTCCAGATTCACGGACTAACTATTTGCAAATTTTTCTAAGGAACATACATGCACACTATTTGCAGAAAAATTGCATATTCCCCAGTAATTTTCATAAGAATATGCATTCACTAATTATTGTACTTTCATATTTTCATGACTAAATGCATTTTTTATGATAAAGCTATTAAAATACTCTAGAATAAGCATTTTTAGAGGGATTTTTTGGTGTTTGAACTATCAAAATAGGCAGTTAAATGTATTTTTTAAACGGGTTCCAAGTATTCACGGACTTTAGCTATTTGCGGGGCTTGTGGTACACTTCGCAAGGTTGACTGTATAAAAATATACCTTACATAGTGCTGGTACTAATTCCAAAACATGTGACTTAACTTGAATTAAATGACAACCTTGACCCAGGAAGAGGACACAAACAGGGATAAGGAAAGATCACATTTTATAAATCCAGCTCCATAAAGTGATAAGCCAGTGCAAGAATATTCATGATGATTTCAAATTATCTCGCTAATGTAGTTATCACTATAACTAAAAGACCTGCTTACCCACAACTCTAGTGATTGTTGTAATAAGAGCCTTTATATGTTTCTGCCTCCAACAAAAATACCCTCTGGATGATGCTCCATAAAATCTAAATCTTTAAACGTTGGAGAGTCTTTGCATCGTTCATATTTGTTTGCCTGCAAGGAATGAAAATATATGTAAAATATCCTACTACAAACTGAATTTTTCCCAATTTTGTAACTGCTGTATATGTATCAGAGTGACCCATTTCATAATTCCCTAAGTTTTGTTTGTCATGCTCATCCACACTGAAAGATGTTATCTTCTCATTTCCAAATATGCTAGTATTAAGATTAACATTTACAAACAAACAAAAAATTGTCATTACAAGGAAGTTTAAATTTCCAGTACTATCAAATATTAACACCTTATTTCAATAATGCAAGAGGTCTTGTTGAGTTTATTAAATTAGCAATTCTTTTTAGGTAATTTGACATTTTTCTTTTAATTTATATCCTCAATACCCTGATATACTGTACTGTAAGCATTTGTATTTAAGAGTATCCCTTCAACAACAGTTGGCCGAGTCACTCAAGCTTATTAACTGACTAAAGCTTGTTAACAATATTGTGAGATACAATACGTGTGGTGAATTGGGAAAACACTGACAACACACTTGACTGAATCCTCGCTTTTTATCCATTTACACAGTTTGAAGCCAATAATGGTAAAAATGATATTGTTATGATACAATAATTTCATACATACTTACCTGGCAGATATATACATAGCTAAGACTCCGTCGTCCCCGACAGAAATTCAAATTTCGCGGCACACACTGCAGGTAGGTCAGGTGATCTACCGTCCTGCCCTGGGTGGCAGGATTAGGAACCATTCCTGTTTTCTATCATATTTTCTCTCTTCCACCTGTCTCCTGCGGGGAGGCTGGGTGGGCCATTATCGTATATATCTGCCAGGTAAGTATGTATGAAACTTTATTGTATCATAACATATCATTTTCATACAATCAAGTTACCTGTCAGATATATACATAGCTGATTGACCCCACCCTTTGGTGGAGGGTAAGAGACAGCTAACATGGAATAGACAGGTAAACAACATATGTTGTAGGTATAAATAAACCTTGGTTCCTATCTGATAGGTGGTAGACTTCATATGGCTGCTGCCAAGGAGTCTGCATCACCTCAAGAAACACTTTAGCGATATATGTGATCTGTGGCCAAGAGTCTTGTGGGTCTGCCGATGGGGTCTTAGCCACTCACTCGGCAGAGCCTAAAAGGTACTTGTCAATGGGTGCTAATCCACTTATATGACAATACACCTATGCCTATTTGGCATAACTAAGGAGCGCAACACCGATCCCGATCACCTGATCCTAACACGAGGGTTTCGCGCTCAAATTGAAAAGAGTTATCCCCACATCCTTTCAAAAAAACGCCAATAACATTTTCCCTGAGTTATCCCCCACACCCTTTTCAAAAACGCCAATCATTTCACTAACTCAAAGTTAAGGATCAGTGTCGGCTCCTTATCCCAGTAACGTATCCGCAGAAACGTATAAACCAAAGAGAAGGATCTCTCGTAGGTTAACTTGACATCCTTATATGTCTTATATGACATATTGTTATGTAAAGAACAAGAATTTGCAAAAGCGCGCACTTCCTGCGCTTTTAATTCTCAGCTGTTTGAAGGAATCAAGTCACTTATGAAGTGCTTAGATCTCCATGTTTCAAAGAAGACCAGGGCTTTCTTGAAATGGATCTCTCCCGTCTGAAGCCTGAAGCCTGGCAGGAACCTCGCGCCTGGCTGGTGCTTCGCTCTTGGTTGGAGCCTAGCGCTTGTCTGGTACATTTCGCTTGACTGGTTGACGCCTCACGCCTTAGCTGGAGATTCGCGCCTAGAGCCTGGCTGGCGCCTCGCGCCTGGCTGGCGCCTCGCGCCAGGTTGGCGCTTTGTGCCTGCCTGGCGCCTTGCGCCTGCCTGGAGCTTCCCGGCTGGCTGGTACCTCGCGCCTGCCTGGCGCCTCGCTCCTGCCTGGCGCCTCGCGCCTGCCTGGCGCCTCGCGCCTGGCCCTGGCGCCTCCGCGCCCTGGTTGGCTCCTCCCCACTTGCCGGAGCTTCGAGCTTGGTAGAGTCTCGAGGATGTCTGGCAATGTCCACATCGGACACTCTTATCTGTCCGATATGTTCGCATCTAGCGCATCTGTGTCAGGTTGTAGCCCCGGTCTTTCTCCTCATCAGACATGACGTGTTCTTGGGGCTGTCTGCCTCTGGCGTTTTTTTACGCTGTTTTGGCATAAGCTCCTGGTTGGCGCTACATTGTCCGAAAGTCTTGAACATCCACAATAGTAAATCACAAGACTGGAGAAGGGTGGAAGAAATTCTTCCACTTTGAGCTTTGGCCTCTCGGCAAGGGGTGGAGGTGATTGTAGTCAGCTACATCCAGTATACGATAGGATATCTAACAGTACGAGAGATAAGTCTTCCTCCAAGGAGGATCCTTCATGAGTACTTCCCTTGCTCACGAGATCTCTTCTTACCTGTTGAAGGGGTTTCTCGTTGCAGAATCTTCCTTATCCTTGTCCGAAGGAAGGGAAGAAGCCTGGAAGTCGAAGGAGACTCCGAGCTGAAATTGGGGGGACTCCTGATTTCTAGCTCTTTAATGTATCCCTCTGAACACCTTCTGGGAAGCATTTCGAGCCGTCATCGCATTCCAAAGACTCTGTAGGCAAACGTTTTAACCATTCTACTGTAGATGAAAACGTAAGTACCCTGCCTGGACAACGAAACCTCTATCTGAAAACATTGAATCAGGAATAGGGGGTTTTAGTTCTTTTGCCAGACATACTATGCTGACAAGAACCCATTGCCTAGTCTCCATAGAATCTGATGCGAGATTCCAATGCTCAAAAAAAAAAATTCACTTGTCTTCTCGGTCGTTTAGGACCAAGAGAAACAAAGAATTCCCTCATAAAAATTTCTCAAAGAAGTTTGATGAGGAGCAGTTCCATCTTGTCGGAACATGGAATCTGTGGCCACAAAAAAGATCCCATTAGAAGTACATGATATCCTACTCTTGTCATATTGAGGTATCATATAAGATCCCGAAGATCTTAAGCCTCTGCTATCTCCAATTCCCTTTGTAGAGACAGAGTATAGCCTTTTACTGCATTCTTTGATAGCAGACATATACAAAGGTGATTCTTCCCTCTGAAAGGGAATGAAAAAACCCGCTATGTGGTTCACAGAGGTCGGAAGAGGAGCTTCCTCATTCCCTCTAGCACGATCTGCAGCAATTCTATGTCTTGGCCATGACTATTGTCATTTACCTTAAAAAATCCTCTCATTCATGTCCACTTCTGGTCAGTCTGCACGCAGACAGACTCAGAGTGGAGAGGTTGTTAAGGTCCATTTATAATAGATGCTGATAGAATATCCACTCTCTCTTGGAAAAAACTTCCAAAACATGTTGTGAGAAGAATGTGACCTCTGTGAATCCAACCTTTCTAAGGCCAAAATGAGGCATAAAGTATTATCCTCTCTTTCTTTGATGCCCTTTATCTTAAATTCTGCAAAGAATTTATATTTAGGGGAAAAAAGACTAAAGTTTATTCCCCTTTCTAAAAAAAATAGAGATGGCGTATATTGCTACCTCTCTTAGTTCAAGGAAAAGGAAGCAGTCTATAGGAAGCCTGTTCGTCTTCTACCTTGCTAAGAGATCTATGAAGAAGACTTTCCGCAGGTTCTCACAACTCTTTCCAATAAATGTTAGACATGTTAACAGTTATTATCGTCGATCGAGAAGGTTCTCTTTGTTAACGCGAACATGGATCGAAAAAAGAGATTCTCGATGCTCTTTGCGATATGAGAGTCGTGGAATTGGCCTAAGCGATTAAATGGGTAACGAAATCAGGAACGAATCTTGCCGTTACCGAGCCTGGTGTCCGAGAGGCTACTGGACTCTTAGGTTAATAACTCGCTAAAACGAGAAAATCTTGGATGGTGCTTTTGGCTCACTGCACCAGGCTGGCGCTTCTGGCGCAGGCATTGCGCCAGGTTGGCGCTTCTAGCGCTTTGTGCCAGGCTGGCGCAACTTGCGCCAGTCTGGCACTTCTGGCGCATTGCGCCAGGCTGGCGCTTCCTTCTAATTCTTTTTAGGTTATGTGCCAGAACACCTGTGCCTTTATGGTACCCGACATCCTTTCACATGTTAATTCCGTTCTTAGTAGAAAAAACTTTATATACGTAGTATAGTCCATTCAGGAAACAAGTTTCTGCCACAAAGAGAATGTTTCCCATTCGACTCATCCATCTTCTTCTGAGCAGGTACTCTAATAAGCCATGCTTTCGTAAGCCTGAGAGCATTTATAATATATAATGTTCTGCTGCGATAGAATCCTTTAATAATGTTACCTACGTAAACAGCATTGAAAGGTTGTAATATCTCTCTTATTGAAAGCTTCTTAGCAAAAGGCATACATATTTATTTATGTTAGCTTAACTATCCCATCAATCCGAGGCTAAGACCACGATTGTAGGGGAGAGATACGGATAGTTATTCCATCCCGCAGGAGAGAGAGATGAACCCGACCGCTCATGACCGACACCTACATGGTACTGCGTTGGTCTCAGGCTCTCAAGCGAAAGCAGTCTCCATTAGCCATCTGGCCTTACTCTTTCAGAGTTGCCAGCTACTCCATTTAATAAAGGAATCTTATAAAATTATTATTGAACTTCAGGAAGTTCTTATTAAAGCATATTTAAGCGAAACAAGACTTCGATAAATCTAGAAGCTAAGTAGGTGTTGTCTTAACAATCCCTTTAAGCGTAGTCCTTCCTAGGAAAGTCGTAGAAGGATACTGGTAAATGAGTTGCACAGCAAAGAAGTAACTACGGTATGTGTTTATGATTTGACCGTATCGTATTCTCATACATCAGATACTCTACTATCTTCGTTCTTTTCGTTAATAGAACGATAGAAAGAGTATATATATCCTTAAGGAAGGAAGTTAATCCAGGAATTCTTTAAAACTTAGTGAATTCCTCATAAATCCGAAGAGACAGAATTCCTGTTCATCACTAGGGTTTACGGAAGGAAGTAGATACAGTGGTCCCCCCGTATTCGCGGGGGATGCGTACCAGACCCCCCCGTGAATAGTTAGAACCCGCGAATGTTTGGAACCCCTATGAAAATGCTAAAAACAGCCTATTTTGTTAGTTAAAACTCAAGAAAACCCCACTAAAAATGTTCATACTTGGTTTTTTAATAGTTTTATCACAAAAAGTGTATTTTATGATGAAATTCATCAAAAAACCAGGAATTTGTGGATATTTATCATAGAAAAATACCGCGAATGCGCAAATTTTCCTCGAATAATGCAGGGAAATGTGCCCCAGATCCGCGAATGTGTGAGTCCGCGAATCTGGAGAACGCGAATACGGGGGGTCCACTGTATTTCCTATCCGCCATCATACCCAAACGTCGATGAGATTCTTATTAAGAAAATCTCCCAAAGCTCTTGCCTCCTCAAAACGAGGGAAGAGCATGGATGAAGGAGAGAGTCCGCATTGAGAGGAACTGCCTAACACAGGAGTCTTCTGAATAATGAAAAGGGGCTTCTCTTAGTATCAGAATCCTTCTGACAAAAGCAACGGCCGCCTGTGCGACATCTTGCACATTTGCCAGGGGAAAGTTGCTCAAGTTAAAAACTCAAAGAGGAGCCTCGCGACTGACCTCTCTCTCAAATGAAGATTTTGGAATATTCTGGCGCCTGGATCCTTGTGCCTAGCGCCTGGCGTCTGGATAGTTCCGCGCGCCTGGAATGTTCCGCACGCTAGAAAGGAGACTCGCTCCTGGAACGTTCCGCTTGCGTGGAAGGTCCCGTGCGCCCTGATAGTTCCGAGCGCCTCTAGTCTTCTTTTACGAGCCTCTCGCCAGTAAACATTCAATGGATGCATCCTTCTGATTGCCACTCTACTATAAGGCTCCTCAGTCTAGCCGTCTGTTTTCTCTTTGAAGGCGCCTTGCGCCAAGAAAAATGTTCTGGAACGCGGCTCGCGCTCAGTTGCTGGAACGCGGCTCGCGTTTATCTGTATGAACGAGGCTCACGCTAGTCTGTTGGAACGCGGCTCGTGCTAGTCTGTTGGAACGCGGCTCGCTGCTGGCTGTTGGAACATGGCTCGCGCTAGCTTGCTGGCTGGCTCTCAGCCTCTCGCTCAGTGTTCTCTTAGTTTTCAGAGAACGCGCCAGATCGTCTGAACTCCAAACATGTACATTCTTCGTCTTTTCGGATGTAAGATGAAGAAACAGAAGAAGAGACGCACTTTTTTAAGGATGCCTTTCCAATGGCTATCCCTGGCAGTCTGGGACGTTCTACAGATCCTGCCGAGGGAACGCCCGATCGGTGGGGATTCTCCATAACCTCCGTAAGGCTTTCGACTTTCCTTCTCCTCTGGGCTTGTGAGCTTGGTAGAGGTCTAGGCCTGAGAGCGAGACAAGAGCCGATCGGACGCACCCTCTACTATTTTAGGACGCCTTTCCAATGGCGAACTTGGCAGTCTGGCACGTTCTACAGATCCTGCCGAGGGGACGCCTGATCGGTGGGAATTCTCCATAACCTCCGTAAGGCTTTCGACTTTCCTTCTCCTCTGGGCTTGGGAGCTTGGAAGCGGTCTACACCTGGGAGTGAAACAGAGCCGATCAGAACGCACCCTCCACTGCACTGGGAACACTAAATTCACTTCTTACCTTATAAGAGCTCGCATTTTTGAGCTACATCCAATTATCTTCAAATTTATTAATTTGTAGATTCTGTAAAGTAAGAAGGAGATGAGGATGCAAAAACTACTATTACTGTTAATACTCTAACTGCTCGTTAGCAGCGAGGGGCTATTAAAGCTTTCTAAAGGAAGCGTAAAAAGTTATATGCTTTCCTGACTTCCTAAAGTAGGAAGTTAGAGTTTTATATTTCCTCAATAAAGTTCTAACACTTATTACACGTATTAATGAATAAATATTTATATTTCCCTTTTTTGCAAACTAAATGAGTGTCTACCAAAAAAGTTTCGGTAGTTACCACGTAAACAATTCTTCGAAATTTTCGAAGCCAAAGTTATTAAAACAAATTAATATGCGTATGCCAAACCAAAGACCCAGTACTTCCCTGCAAAAGATAGCCCAGAAGATCGATGGCGATGAAATCCAAAATCAAGTCAGGAGGAACTGCAAACGTTGTTTACATTCCAAGCGACAGAGAAAATAGGATAGAAAACGGGAATGGTTCCTAATCCTGCCACCCAGGGCAGGACGGTAGATCACCTGACCTACCTGCAGCGTGTGCCACGAAATTTGAATTTCTGTCGGGGACGACGGAGTCTTAGCTATGTATATATCTGACAGGTAAGTTGATTGTATGAAAATATTTCGGGTTTGTACATCTAGGATAAAAGTATGTTACTGGAAAAATCTGTCATTTGTTCCTAGGAGCGCGCCAAACATGAAAATTTTTTAATCATTTTGTATTTTCACAGCTAACAAACCTTTAGTCTCAACAACAGGATAAATCTTCTAGCACCACCAGACTCCACATGACTTGAACAAGGTAATTCATACTACACCTCCGTATCCTTTTTCAATCCAATCACCATGTCAATCCCCACAGGAAGCATACTGGCAGGTGTCTCCATGCACCCCGAAAGGTTATTGAATTGACGAATCAAATCAATCACCTCTGCATACGAAGCCAGAAACTCTTAGTTTTCTCCTTCCTCCGGTTCTAACGTACTGTGTTCAGCCACAGGAGACGTTAGCTCACTCCTATCCTCTGACAAACGTCCAGGTGTGTCATGGTCATCCGACCCTACGGCCGCATCATCTTTGATCTCTCATAGCCACCGATGGCTCGATCTCGAATAGTCAGTAGGATTTGATAACGTATCTATTTGCAACCCTATATACAAATATGAGAGCAATTTTATCATATTTCATTACTATGACATCTAGAGTCCATGGAAATAGTTTGTAAAAGCATCGGCGTATGTATCAAGTTCATCTAAATTGGCAACACTGCGCCCTTACGAACGATTCCTACGCCCGTCACTGTTTACACAGTTGCCACCTACGACCGTCTAAATTGGCAACACTGAGCCCTTACGAACTATTCGTACACCCGGCACTGTTTATACAGTTGCCTCCTACAACCGTCCTGATCCTTCTGGCTGTCGTATTCCTTACAACCATCACATTATTTATGATCGTCATATTCATATGACCTTCATTTCCTCATGAGCTTCATAGTACTCATGTCTATTATAGCCTTGATGGTCGTCATGCTTCCAAACCCCTTCATAGCTCTCATGGGCGTCATGGATCTACGGCCATTACAGCTCTACAGCCATTATAGCTCTACAGCCGACATGGTTATCACAACCTAGGCTACCACTGGACTGTTGACAACCTAAATGGCAACCATCTAAAGTTGACGAGCTAAAGTACTGCTTAAGCTTTTTTATTCAAAACTTAACTGGAGCACACAATGGCACTGCCGCTTATCCTACAAGAAAATTCATATTTATCTACAAGTGTGTCCTCCCAAAATGAAAGCGTAATATAATGATGCCACCGAAGACAACGAGAGGTTGGAAGCAGTAGGCTGTGACGTCATGACTACTGCCATTTTGAAAGCGGTTTTAGCTATGACATCATCACACTTGATGAAAGTGCGAGGCTGTTGATGGTACTCTTGCAGCCAAGATCAAGAGACCCAACCTACTGTGGCATTTCTACTTTTATAAGGATGTGACAGTCCTGGCTCGAAGATGAAGAGGAAATTATTCTTCTCCTCTTGGCATACAGTGGACCCCCCGTATTCGCGGACTCACACATTCGCGGATTTCTCTCGGGAACGTTTCCCTGCATTATTCGCGGAAAATTCGCGCATTCGCGGTATTTCTCTACGAGAAATATCCACAAATTCCTGGTTTTTGTGATCAATTTCATCATAAAATGCACTTTTTGTGATAAAACTATTAAAAAAACCAAGTATGAAAATTTTTAGTGGTTTTTCTTAAGTTTTAACTAACGAAATAGGCTGTTTTTAGCGCTTTTATAGGGGTTCCAAACATTCGCGGATTCTAACTATTCACGGGGGGGTCTGGTACGCATCCCCCGCGAATACGGGGGGAACACTGTAGTTGTAAAGTACTCTTGTACCTCGAAGTGAAAATGAAAGCATGTCTCCGTTTAGGCCACAGTTGTGAAGTGATGTCATGGCGGGCGCCATGTTTATGACGTCACTGAGCATTTTGAATTCGAAGCCAGCACTCCACAAGAAGTGCAAGGCTGTTGTTGTTATTCTCGTATGCATAGCAACTGACTCTACAGGCTGCCGTGTTGCACTATCTGCTTCTCTACAGATGGCACCGCATCCTAACACCATTCAGTGCATATCAAGATAAAAGGGACATCCATCACGTGGGACCCTGGATGGCAGCTCGACGTCATATAGCAAACCAACTGTCCCTCTTGGGTTGGTTCTCCTGATAAGCCTAATGCCAACCACACACCTTCACCATTTCTGCCCATGTATCTGGAACAAAAACAAGATGGCGATGCACACCTCTCCCCGCAGGGAAAGGAGCACAATTAGACAATTACTTCCCAAAGCACATCCTGATACATCCAAGCTTTGGATTTACAGGTAATCCATATGAATAAGTGAAAATCCAAAGCACAGGCAACGAATTAACTGTACCTTAAGAGTTTCTGCACCTACAACTTACTACACGATGAGTACCTCGACGTCAAAATCGTTGAAGAAAATATTCAGGCGTTTATCTGCTTCTTGTGATATCCAGGAAGTCTTGAAGCATGAGAAGGCTTCATGTTCACATGCCAGGGAATTCCAAACAACAAATTTAAAACAACAGGGGGCAAACTAAACCGGCTTTAAAAGGACGGAGGCAAAGCATGTCCTCTTTTAAAGGCGGTAAGAAAATAACTAACGGGGTCACGAGTTAAAGAGGGGTATGTGAGTGGCTCCACATGTCTCGTGACCAAGCACAGATGCCAATAGTCCCTTACGTACACAATTATTTTAAATTTTGCCGGTTTCCAGCTGGCGCTGAGTATTTATCCTAATGTTAAGACTGAAGGTTTGTTTCGTACATGAACAAATAAAGATTGAAAGCGCAAGGAATCTGTGGCATCTGGCATCTGAAGCATAGCTGAGGTGGAAACATGTCAAGAGAGTACACTTGAATCTAGTGACGCATCAGTCTTTCGTCCAACCCAGGACGAAGAGAAACTGATAGGGCCCTATTGTGAGAGGCTGATAGGGCCCTGTACCAGAGTTTGGGTCCTAATACTGAACTTTACATTTGAAAACACTCCCGGGAACTCCTCTCTCATCTAATACATAGGGGCAGCCATTACCCTTAAGAGCTGGGCTAACTATGAGCAAATTTATACATAAACATCATGTGAGAGAGAAGCAGTACATGATCCCATAAGTCAAGATCACAACTAGCTCATGAGCCACCTGCTTCTTGATTTTAGCCTGATTCCTTAAAAGTGATGGCGCATAATATTGATGCTCACAATGAGTGGATCTGTTCACCACCCAAAACCAGTTACTGCTCATGAGGGGATCCATCCATTAAGGGTTAATTAATAAAGAAACTTGAAGTCTTAATAACTGGAAAAGACAAAAGCTGACTAATTTGCAAAACCAAAAATTACCCATACCATGCTATGTAAACCTATAGTCTTTACGGTAGGGAATGACAAACATTGAATGAATAACATGAATTTTCATAACTATAAATGTAAAAATAAAAATATTTCTGAAAACAAGGTTGAAAGCATACAACCAACTCCAGTTGTTCTTGTATCCTTGAGATAAAGAACAACAGTAGACCAAAACACAACAATGGATGTAAAAATAAGGCTTCATAACCAAAGTGAAGTTCAATGACCACAGCACAGCAACAGAGAACTTGAAAAAGGATGGAGTAAGCAAAGTGAGTGAGTGGGGTTACTCCTGTACTCATACACATACATACCTGAAAACAGTTGTCACAGTTAGCATACTCTTAACCCTTAAACGCCGAAGGGGTATATTAAAAATCGTCTTCCGTGTGCCGGGAGGGGGGTCGCGGAGTGAGCGCCGAAGCGGAAAAAATATTTTTTTCAAAAAATCACAGCGCGCTTAGTTTTCAAGATTAAGAGTTCATTTTTGGCTCCTTTTTTTTGTCATTGCCTGACGTTTAGTATGCAACCATCAGAAATGAAAAAAATTATCATTATCATACATAAATAATGCGATATATGATAGCGCGAAAACAAAATTTCATACATAATTGTATTCAAATCGCGCTATGCGCAAAACGGTTAAAGGTAACAAGTTACTTTTTTTTTTGTAATGTACACTAAATTGCGATCATTTTGGTATATAACTAATTGTAAAACGATGAAAGCAACACAGAGAAAATATTATCACAAAATGATGCATGAATTCGTAACGCGCAGACGTACACAAATGTTTTTTTCAAAAATTCACCATAAATGTAAATATTGTCCTAGAGACTTCCAATTTGTTTCAAAATGAAGACAAATGATTGATTATTACTATACTGTAAGAGTATTAGCTTACAATTGCAGTTTTCGACCATAGCTGACAAGTTAAAGTTGACCGAATGTCAAATTTTTTTTATATATTTTTCTTTATATACAATTATTTCGGAAATTAGAAAAGCTACAACCTTCAAATATTTTTTGTTTTATTCTACATAAAATTGCGCACATTTTCATATATAAAACTCTATGAAATTCCTAATATGAAATGGAGCAAATATTCCGAGAATGCGACGTAAGCATTTCGGAGATTTGCGGCGGAGAATCCTCGCGCTGAGGGAAGGAAAGTTTTTTTTTAAATTCACCATAAATCTAAATATTGTGCTAGAGACTTCGAATTTGTTTGTAGATGAAGGTAAATGACTGAATATTACTAGTCTGTAAGAGTTTTAGCTTACAATTGCGTTTTTCGACCATTTCGGTACAGTCAAAGTTAACCGAACATGGTTTTTTTTCTTTTTATTGTGATTTATATGCAAATATTTCGAAAATGAGAAAAGCTACAACCTTCAATTATTTTTTGTTGTATTCTACATAAAATTGCGCACATTTTCATATATAAAACTTTATGTAACGGCTAATTTAAAATGGTGCAAACATTACCACAATCGCACGTATGATTTTGGAAGAGTTACCGCGCGGACGTAAGGAAAATGTTATTTTTTTCATAAATTCACCATAAATCGAAATATTGTGCTAGAGACTTCCAATTTGTTGCAAAATAAAGGTAAATGATCGAATATTGCTAGAATATAAGAGTTTTAGCTTACAATTGCGTTTTTCTACCATTTTGGTAGAGTCAAAGTTGACCAAAGGTTGAAAATTTGTCACTTATCATTTTTTATATGAAAATATTTCAAAACTGATAAAAGCTACAACCATGGGTTGTTTTTAGTTGTATTGTGCATGAAATTGCGCACATTTTCATATATAAACCTCTATGTAACGGCTAATTTAAAATGGTGCAAACATTACCACAATGGCACGTATGATTTTTTTCGGAAGAGTTACCGCGCGGACATAAGGAAAAAGTTTTTTTCATAAATTCACCATAAATCGAAATATTGTGCTAGAGACTTCCAATTTGTTGCAAAATGAAGGTAAATGATTGAATATTACTAAAATAAAAGAGTTTTAGCTCACAACTGCGTTTTCCGACCATTTCGGTAGAGTCAAAGTTAACCGGAGGTTGAAATTTTGGCACTTATCATTATTTATATGAAAATATCTCAAAACTGATAAAAGCTACAATCATGAGTATTTTTTTGTTGTATTTTACATAAAAATGTGCACATTTTCATATATAATACTCCATGTAACGGCTAATTTAAAATGGTACAAAAATTATGTCAAAGTGACGAAATAATTTCCGAGATGTTTCACCGATACTTTTTAGTGCGGCAAGAAAGAAATTTGCGCTTGTGCGCCTGCGTAACAATTGTAAACAAAACAACACCTTGATCCGTGAACTTCCAGCATCCCCCAAGGTGTGTGATTCAAGAGTTTTCGCCTGGTAGGCCTATAAGTATTTTTCCGCGAATTTTTAAAAAAACTTTTGTATGTCAACGTAAAATACGTCCAGTCGGCACCTGAGAGACAAAACATGTTGACGTAAAATACGTCCACTCTGCGTTTAAGGGTTAATATAATACTTCAGATTTGTATTCTCGTATAGACAGAATTTTTCACTCCCAAGTTCCACCAAGGGAATTTATCTTTCTATGGCCTGGAACACTAACATTAATACCAAAGTAATGTTTGATACAGCCAAATCTGACTGATATTTAGCTGTTCTATCACCTTACTCACTTCCTATCCTGCCTATATTAAGCTCTCCTTATTTCAATATTAAGAGGTAGGGAAGCAGTATAAATATATCAGAAACAATATTATAATGCATGCATTATAGTTGGAAAATTAGAGAATATTTGTATTTCTCTACAATGAGGATTTTACAAAATACACAGTTATATGATAAGGGACAACCTTTAAATTTATTAGGTGGGATTGAGGATGAAACTCATCTCACATATCCAACATCCATGTCCCTTTGGACGAAAATAATAGTTTGTCAAGTTCTTCAAAAACAGAAGGAATTTAATATTATACTGTCTGCCATAAAAATCAGAAAAATATGTGAAATTATTACAACTCACTAGAATATCAACAGGAATAGGATCAGTATACTGTACAAGACATGGCTTTAATATGAACAGAGATTACTCGGGAGATTTTGATATATATAAAAAAAAATCCTGACTGCTTTTTTACCAAAATATTTCTGGGCTCAGCTCGTGTCGGCCTATGAAAGGATCCTTAATATCATTCTTTCTAGGTAAAATTAATCTAAAATTACCAGAGAAAAACAAAATTAAGAAAATGTCAGTAAAACTGACTCGCTCACTCTTTAAAAGAAGTGTCGGTATGAGAATAGGGGCGAGTGGGAACACTACCACGAGACATTCACCAATTAGACCTTCCAACCAAAATCCCCACTAGAGAGAGCTGATACCAACGGGCGATGCGGCCGCTACTACTACTACTAGGGGACGCCACGGACAGCAGCGCCCCTAGCGGTCATCCTTAATTATTAGCGCTAAGCGTCGTACGCATTTTCTTGCTTGTGTACTATTTTCTGGATTTACCTCATTCCCCATTATGGAACGTGCTGCCATCGCAACAGCTAAGTTAAGTGCCTCATAAGTAGTGTTTTACCGTATTTTAGTCTTCCAGGAACCAGTATTTTCCTTCTAATAGGTCATATACGGTTTCCCGGTCGACTCGTGGCGGCGCCATGCTGCCTCATTAAGAATTCCCGGTCTTCCATACTGGGACTTCTTATACTTATGGGCTTACTATATCACGTTCATCGTTTTTTACATCGCCTTTTTAGCTAGGTTAGCCCATTTACCATTCTCTTAGTTTGGTATTTAGGGCTATTCTGTGTTTCTGGCCCAGCATCCCGGCTCTTGCTCTTCATCGGCTATCGCTGGCTCCGAGTAGGCTTCTGTTCCTCGGAACAGTTTGCCTCCTCCTGGGCTTCTTTTTCTTCTACTAAAAGTGTCTTTTCCATCTTTACGATGTAATTTTAGTTCTATTTAGGGTGTTAGGCTAGCCTAGGTGCATGTCCCATGTATTGGTACAGTCTGGTTCACGTGGCCCTTCCACGGTTGTGTTGCTATCGCGGCTTAGGCCACTTGCGGTCACGTGTTCCATCGCACCTTACCCTTCACCTTCCCTCCCTACCAGGTATAGGGAGGGGTCTGGGGAACCCCTTGGTTGCCATGACAACCTCAGTTGCCTTCCTCCCTCCTTCTCTGAGGAGGCCAGGGGTTCTCCCCAGCTGGGGTATAGGGCGACCACTTATCGGGTACCGGGTCACCGAGCGGGTAGTTGTTGGGACGGGGAGGAGTAGGCCACTCCCCCCTCTCTCTCTCCCGCCATGTTACGCAGAGCACCCTCCCCCCCCCAGTTGCTCAGCCCACCTTTCCCCCACTATAACGAACGGAGCCTTCCGCCGCAGCCGGGGCACCTTTGGTTATAGATTGCTGGCTCCGCCAGCGGGCGGGGTGGTCACTACTAGTGGTCTATTGCTTGCCTACTATATCCTTCCCTTTTTTCCCCGCTACCGGAAGGGAACTTGCTTCTTACCCGGGCACTCTTCTAGTAGACGGGGGGGAAAGGTTTGATATTTATTTCGTTATTTTTAAGGATATACCCTAATTTTACGATGAATTCCTAGATTTATATATTTATATGTATACCATCTCCGCCGTTTTCCGTCGTGGTTTCAATTTTCACCACCACACCTGGTTGGATTCTATCTCTTGCCTCCGGCGTAGCCTTGGACAAACTCCAACCATCTTGCTACCACACGTATTATGGCGGGGCTCTGGTTTAATCTAACTTTCTCGCTCCGGCACCAGCGGAGCAATTGTTAGGCTGTAAGTGTTCTCCTGATACTTATGTATCTTTCCACTTACAGGCTACCAACTGTCAGGTCCTTGGGTGCAATGCGACGTTATACGACCCCTGCGCCCACGATGAGTGCAGGTCTCACGCCCCGTGTGCCACGCCTTACAACGACATTATCGTCTGGCACCCGGAAGCCTGCGCCATCTGAAAGCTTGGGTGGGCGGCTTCGGGAAGAACGCCGCCAAAGGCCAGCCTTACATCTTGGACAAGAAGCTGGCCGTTCAGATCTTCCCCGGTGGGTCAACAGGGTATGTTGACCCCATATCTGCAGCCCCTCTCATAGCCTCCATCCAGCAAGAGATGCAGCAGTCTTTCGGGGCCGTGGCCACGCAGGAGACGGTCCCGGACGTCGCAACCTTGGACCTTAATATTGAGCCTATGGCGGTAGGTGCTGAGGATTTGTTAGTTGAGGTAGGTGTGTCGGGTGCCCAAGGTCTTTCCTTGGGCGCTCCTGGATCTTCTCCTGTCCCTTCTTCTACTGCTTCTTTCCAAGGCTTTTTGGGATCTGAGATCCCTACCCGCTCTCCCGCTCTCTCTGTACCCCCAAAGGTGAAGGGACAGAGAGAACCGAAGACCCTTGTTAAGACGACTTCTAAAAAGTCGTCGTCGTCTTCTTCAACTAAGAAGTCTTCGACTTCCTATGCTGACGCGGTGAAGGCTAAGCCGAGCTCTTCCTACTCAAAGAGCTCTAGAAGCAAGGCTTCTAAGGAGAAGGCTCGCGCTCCCGCTGAGCCAATGCCTTCTCCGGCCTCCACCGCATCCACTCCGGCAACGCCGGTTGGAGTAGCGGGACCTAGCACCTTTGATCCCACTGCTTTCTCAGCAGTGGTGATGCAACAGGTAGGAGAGATGGTTGGCTCACAGGTCTCCGCCCTCGGAACAAAGTTCGAACAGATGTTCGCACAACTGTCGAGCACTCTGTCTCAGTCGGGCCAGTCCATCCAAGATCTCTCTAACAGAGTTAGAGAGAACGAGGACCGAGTAGCTGGGCTTGCTCAGGCTCCTCACCCAGTCTCCCCAGTAGCAAGTGCTGGTATTCTCCAGCTACCACCTTATGAGTCGCTACCAGCTTTTTCCATGGAGAACCCATGGAGAGTGGCCGCTTACGCTCCATTCAAGGACGGTATGATCTCTGTCCCGGAGTGTGGAACTCGAAGGATTGAGGACTTCGAGTTTTATCCTCCGGGATTGACGCAGCCTTTCATTGGTTATGCTAGGCTGACCGTAGCGGCACTCACTAGGGAGGACAAGATCTCCAGGGAGAACGTTCTCTATAGTAGAGATCACGCTCAACGTGAATGGGTTCACTGCCTTGAGGACTGGGAGTGTACCAACACTAAGCTCCAGGCTTTCAAGAGTCCTTTTACTATTTTTGCGACGGAGGAGGAGGCTTCTCTTCCGTTCGCTACAAAAATAGTGGAAGCGACTCTTCAGGCAGTCCTCAAGGATGAGCCCATGCCACAGCTGAGGGAAGCAGAGTCTACTTCTCCGCTCTTCCCAGCTTTCGGAGAATTGTGGGAGAACTTGCCTGCCACTTTCACGCTTGGTAAGCTCAAACCGGACTGTGCTATGGACCAGTTTGGCGAAAAGCTCCCAAGGCTGCCTGATTCCTTGATTCAGGCAGAGTTCGACGCTCGAACTAGGTTTGGCAGGTCCCTCAATTCTCTGATTATCACAGAGATGGCTGCTCTTTCGTATGGCACAGAACCTTTATTTAAGATTCTGGCCAAGTCCCAGCTTCAAACGGTTCAGACGGATGCTTTCGACTTCTTCCAAGCTAGGAGGAATTGCCGAAAGCACGTTCTGCAGGAGTGCACTATTAGGCACGAACCTAATAGACTCCTGGCTTCCAGCATGTGGGGAGCGGACCTCTTCCCAGAGTCCGCTGTAAATGAGGTACACCACGAGGCTGCTAGGCTCAACCAGAGCCTTAGAGCTAGGTGGGGTATCTCTTCTAAGAGGAAACAAGAATCCGCCCCCGCTGCTGGTAAGAAACTAAAGAAGTCTGGTAAAAGGTTCCAGCCTTACCAGAAACACCAGCAACAGCAGCAATTCGTTCAGGCCGTCCCGGTTACCCAACAGGGACAACCTTCAACCTCGAAGCAGACCCAGCCCATCCTCCTGCTGTCTCCTCAGTCACAACCCTCGACCTCCTACGCACTCTCGCCGGCCTTCAACCCTATGTATGAACAGAGAGAGGCCACTTTCGCCAGCGTGGCACAGGAAGGGCGGCAAGGAGTAGGCAGTTCAGAGGAGGGCGTGGAGGTCAACCCGCCCATCAACAATGAGGCTCCCCAGGTAGGAGGGAGGCTGTTCCTCTTCCGTCACAGGTGGGGGTTCAGCAATTGGGCACAGAGCATAGTGTCCAAGGGATTGGGTTGGAGTTGGATCAAAGATCCCCCTCCAATCAAATCATTCCGTCAAGTACCATCAAAGGAATTGACAGATTATGCGGAGGAACTCCTTCAGAAAGGAGCTATTGCGAGAGTCAAGCATCTAAAATTTCAAGGTCGCTTATTCAGCGTGCCAAAGAAAGGCTCAACAAAAAGAAGGGTAATCTTAGACTTGTCAAGGCTAAACTCTTTCATTCGTTGCGACAAGTTCAAAATGCTTACCCTCTCGCAGGTAAGGACCTTACTTCCTCGTGGAGCCGTCACATGCTCCATCGATCTTACAGACGCATACTATCATATCCCTATAGCCAGACACTTCCGCCCATTCCTAGGATTCAGGCTAGGAAATCAGACATTTTCATTCAAAGTGATGCTCTTCGGTCTGAATGTAGCCCCCAGGGTATTCACGAAAATAGCAGAAGTAGTGGTGCAACAATTGAGAACTCAGGGAATAATGATAGCAGCATACCTCGACGATTGGTTGATCTGGGCACCAACAGTCGAGGAATGTCTCAAAGCCACGAAAAAGGTAGTTCAATTTCTGGAACATCGGGGTTTCCAGATAAACAAAACGAAATCCAGACTTACTCCGGAGTCTCGTTTTCAGTGGCTAGGAATCCAATGGGATTTGTCTTCCCACAATCTGTCAATTCCAGTGGCCAAACGGAAAGAGATAGCAAAGTCTGTCAGGCAATTTCTCAAATGCAAGCAAACATCAAGGAGAAGCCAGGAAAGAATCCTAGGTTCCCTTCAGTTTGCTTCAGTGACAGATATCCTCCTGAAAGCAAGGCTGAAAGATATAAATCGAGTTTGGCGATCGAGAGCAAACGCCAAATCTCGAGACAAGTTGTCAGTAATTCCACAGATCCTTCGCAATCAACTCCGTCCATGGACAAAAGTAAAGAACCTGGCCAAGCGGGTACCCCTTCAATATCCCCTTCCAGTGTTAACCATTCACACGGATGCCTCCCTGTCCGGGTGGGGGGGATATTCTCAGTTCAAACAAGTTCAGGGGACTTGGTCAGTTCAATTCCGCCAGCTCCACATAAACGTTCTGGAAGCAATGGCAGTATTTCTTACCCTGAAGAGACTTCTTCCCCCGGAAAAGTCTCATCTAAGACTAGTTTTTTGGAACAGTGCAGTGGTAGTTCATTGCATCAACAGAGGAGGGTTCCAAATCCAAACATGTGAACCATGTCATGATAGCCATCTTTGCACTAGCAAACAAACACAAATGGCATCTGTCCGCCACTCACCTGGCGGGGGTAAGAATGTGATAGCAGATGCCTTGTCCCGGTCGGTCCCTCTGGAATCAGAATGGTCCCTAGACGACGGGTCATTCCAGTGGATATGCGGAGAGTCCCAGGTCTCCAAGTAGATCTCTTCGCCTCACAAGCGAACCACAAGCTCCCTTGCTATGTGGCCCCCAACCTGGACCCTCTGGCTTATGCCACGGACGCCCTGTCGTTAGATTGGAATCAGTGGAGAAAAATTTATGTTTTTCCTCCAGTGAATCTTTCTCTTGAAAGTCTTGAGCAAGCTGAGGACTTTCAAGGGACTAGTAGCCCTGATTGCTCCAGACTGGCCCAAGAGCAACTGGTATCCTCTGCTTCTGGAATTGGGTCTCCGACCTCAACGGATTCCCAATCCCAAGCTGTCACAATCAGTACAAATGAGGACTGTGTTCGCTTCCTCAGGAATTCTTCAGACCCTAACTTTATGGACTTCATGAAGTTTGCGGCTAATAAAGATGCTAACATTGATCCACAAAACATCCTCTTCCTAGAATCAGATAAGAGAGAGTCAACTATTAGACAATATGACTCAGCTGTTAAAAAATTAGCATCCTTCCTGAAAGAATCAAACACTACAACCATGACAGTTAATTTAGCTATATCCTTTTTCAGATCCTTGTTTGAAAAAGGTTTAGCAGCTAGCACTATTACTACTCATAAATCGGCTTTGAAGAAGATCTTTCAGTTAGGTTTCCAGATAGATCTGACTGAATCTTATTTTACGTCTATCCCTAAAGCCTGTGCTAGACTTAGACCTTCTCAAAGGCCTACTGCAGTCTCATGGTTCTTAAATGATGTCCTCAAACTAGCATCAGATACTGACAACTCGTCTTGTACATTCATAATGCTTCTTAGAAAGACATTATTCTTATTAAGCCTAGCTTCAGGAGCTAGAATCTCAGAACTGTCGGCTCTATCCAGAGATGCGGGTCATGTGGAATTCCTCCCCTAAGGAGAAGTTCTGCTTGCTCCGGATCGTAGTTTTTTGGCTAAAAATGAGGATCCTCTTGCAAGGTGGGCCCCTTGGAAAGTCATCCCACTTCCGCAAGACCCTTCTCTCTGCCCAGTATCAACTTTAAGAGCCTTTCTATCTCGTACATCCTCAAGATCCTCAGGTTCTCTCTTCATGAGAGAAAAAGGTGGTACTTTATCAGTAAAAGGTATTAGACAACAAATCCTTTACTTCATTAAACAAGCCAATCCTGATTCATTTCCAAAAGCACATGACATCAGGGGAGTAGCCACCTCCATTAATTACTTTCAACATATGAACTTTGAGGATCTTAAAAAGTATACTGGATGGAAATCTCCGACAGTCTTTAAACGTCACTATCTAAAGTCCTTGGAATCTTTAAAATTTTCTGCAGTAGCAGCGGGAAACATTGTTTCCCCTGATACTGTATAGTAGTCGTAGTATAGATCCAGGTCTCCTCTCTACCTACCTCATCCAACATGCCTCACCCTATCGCCATGCTACTCGGATATTCTAGCCTTAGCCGCTGAGATCATATTAGTGGATTGTCCATTATTTTTTTTTTTTTTTTTTTTTTTTTTGCTAGGGACATCCACACTATGTACTGATAATGTACTTCAGTGTACCTACCCTTATTTTCATGCTAGGGTAGGACACAATGTGTTTGTATATTTTGTAAATAAGTTATCTAAGTAAATCTATTTTGTTAAATTACACTGCATTATTGTATTTTACTATGTTTATTGGTCCAATTTTTAAAAGTACTTTAACATTACTAACTTTCTTTATGTCATTGTTTAAAATAAGTTAGCCTTAAGTACTTAGTTTATATGCTGTAATAACTGATTTACTTATATTATATCCCTCATTTTTACAACTGATTTTCATTTGTCCTTTTTTTTTCCCATCTTGTCTGTTTCTCTGGTACTCTTTCATAGGCCGACACGAGCTGAGCCCAGAAAAGGGATTTTGACGTAGGAAAAAATCTATTTCTGGGTGATTGGCTCGTGTCGCCCTATGAAACCCACCCTGTATTGATTGCCCCCCTGCAGGACAGATGTTCATAGATTAAGGATGACCGCTAGGGGCGCTGCTGTCCGTGGCGTCCCCTAGTAGTAGTAGTAGCGGCCGCATCGCCCGTTGGTATCAGCTCTCTCTAGTGGGGATTTTGGTTGGAAGGTCTAATTGGTGAATGTCTCGTGGTAGTGTTCCCACTCGCCCCTATTCTCATACCGACACTTCTTTTAAAGAGTGAGCGAGTCAGTTTTACTGACATTTTCTTAATTTTGTTTTTCTCTGGTAATTTTAGATTAATTTTACCTAGAAAGAATGATATTAAGGATCCTTTCATAGGGCGACACAAGCCAATCACCCAGAAATAGATTTTTCCTACGTCAAAATCCCTTATTTTGGTCTTTAGGCAGTGATTAAAAGGACAAATCTTTTGAAGGCATTAAAAATATATATAGGAGATAAGTATCTCCTGACTAAGCTTTTATCAGGAATTGGAGTGTAGTTATGGTACAAACTAACCATATCAAGTGTTATAATATTGGAAATGAAATGACACAGTTTCCTCACCTTTCTTTTATACGTAGATCCCTTCAAATCGTACTTCTGATGCATCTTTATCGATGATGGTAGTAAATTATTCATAGTAACTAACCTGATATTCTTAGCATTACACTGAAAAAAAAAGAAATTATAAACATTGTATTTTTAAGATTTATTCCTATTCACTCATATGGGCTAATCATTTACAGCTTTATAAGTATCACAAAAAAAATAGAATGCAACAATTAAAAGGATAAGCAATTTTTACTTTCTAAATGTATTTTCTAATTTCACGGAGCTCCAATTACATTCATTAAGATATTAAAGCTGAATAACAGTCTTATCTTGCCTTCCATACCTCTAAATGGTTATACGGTGTAACCATTTACAATTATTACAAAGAAGAACTATCTAACTTGAATGTTGCCAAAAATGTAGCCGCTTTCAGTGAGAGACATTACACAATGATACCATCAACTGCATACTACAAAACTTTCATTCTTTGCATGAATAAGAAACAAAAATTACAATAAAACTATTTAATAAAAATTTACCATTTCAATAATAAACCTAAAAAAAGGAAAACATACTAACTCCATTCTATCTCCAAAATAGTCAAATTCATAGTCATTATAGGGTTAAAATCACCTCTGCACACTTTATGAATAGGAACTAGGACATAACAAATATCAAGACAATTACATGGATTACTTGAATATGCTATTGAAAATAAAAATTATACGAAAATAATTAAAAGCACAGGTGAATAATTTCTTACTCCAAGCTGAAACCTTCTCAAAAATAACCAGTTTGTTACGTAAACCATTTTCTCAGATAAAAAGCACCAAATGTGAGGGTAATAAAATTCGTTTCGGAAAAAGCAACATAATGTAAGAAAATTTACCATTGCATTTCAAAAGGTGTTGCATGCATGTGCCAATGCCATACAAGAGAAGTAAGTTTTAAAAGTATTAAAAAAGGTAGCCTACAGTTATTACCATTTGCTTTTAAAATAGTTTAGCCATACAACCAATTCAACTCTCATCTCTTATGGATGGCTCAAGTAAAATAAGAAAAAGGAAGGGTAAAGTTTAATGAAAAAATAAGCGACAGACCAGCCTATAAAATGCAGTTACGTGTCAACAAACCGAAGCATGAAAAAAATCCAAAGCTTGGCAGTAGAGAAACAATGCTAATCTGTGTATTCCAAAGAGAGGTGATCTCACAATAAATATATATATATGAGAGAGAGAGAGAGAGAGAGAGAAGAGAGAGAGAAGAACGAGAGAGAGAGAGAGAGACGAGAGAGAGAGAGAGAGAGAGAGAGAGAGAGAGAGAGAGAGAGAGCACTTAGATCACTGATACATATATCAAATTGCTGTAGAATCAATCCTACTTGGGGACAAACTTACAGACAAACCATCCACATACCAGAGCGATACTCAAAACGGGGTTGAGCAAGTGTCACTTAGTTTAAAACAAGTGGGATAAATATAATAAGTTGCCAACTGCATAATTACAT
>NC_061107.1:84733746-84753781 GCF_015104395.2 Macrobrachium nipponense | reverse complement strand
ATGTAATTATGCAGTTGGCAACGTTATTATATTTATCCCACTTGTTTTAAATTAAGTGACACTTGCTCAACCCCTTTTTGTTTTGAGTATCGCTCTGGTATGTGGATGGTTTGTCTGTAAGTTTGTCCCCAAGTAGGATTGATTCTACAGCAATTTGATATATGTATCAGTGATCTAAGTGCTCTCTCCTCTCTCTCATCCTCTCCTTCCTCTCCTCTCCTCTCTCTCTCTCTCTCTCTCTCATCTCTCTCTCTCTCGCTCTCTCTCTCTCTCTCTCTCTCTCTCAATATATATATATATATATTGTGAGATCACCTCTCTTTGGAACACACAGATTAGTATTGTTTCTCTGCTGCCAAGCTTTGGATTTTTTTTCATGCTTCGGTTGTTGACACGTAACTGCATTTATAGGCTGGTCTGTCGCTTATTTTTTCATTAAACTTTACCCTTCCTTTTTCTTTTTCTTATTTTACTTGAGCCATCCATAAGAGATGAGAGTTGAATTGGTTGTATGGCTAAACTATTTTAAAAGCAATGGTAATAAACTGTAGGCTACTTTTTTAATACTTTTAAACTTACTTCTCTTGTATGGCATTGGCACATGCATGCAACACCTTTTGAAATGCAATGGTAAATTTTCTTACATTAATGTTTGATCCAAACAATTTTATTACCCTCACATTTGGTGCTTTTTATCTGAGAAAATGGTTTACGTAACAAACTGGTTATTTTTGAGAAGGTTTCAGCTTGAGTAAGAAATTATTCACCTATGCTTTTTAATTATTTTCGTATAATTTTTATTTTCAATAGCATATTCAAGTAATCCATGTAATTGTCTTGGATATTTGTTATGTTCCTAGTTCCTATTCATAAAGTGTGCAGAGGTGATTTTAACCCTATAATGACTATGAATTTGACTATTTTGGAGATAGAATGGAGTTAGTACGTTTTCCTTTTTTTAGGTTTATTATGGAAATGGTAAATTTTATTAAATAGTTTTATTGTAATTTTTGTTTTCTTATTCATGCAAAGAATGAAAGTTTTGTAGTATGCAGTTGATGGTATCATTGTGTAATGTCTCTCACTGAAAGCGGCTACATTTTTGGCAACATTCAAGTTTAGATAGTTCTTCTTTGTAATAATTTGTAAATGGTTACACCGTATAACCATTTAGAGGTATGGAAGGCAAGATAAGACTGTTATTCAGCTTTAATATCTTAATGAATGTAATTGGAGCTCCGTGAAATTAGAAAATACATTTAGAAAGTAAAAATTGCTTATCCTTTTAATTGTTGCATTCTATTTTTTGTGTGATACTTATAAAGCTGTAAATGATTAGCCCATATGAAGTGAAATAAAAAAAGGAATAAATCTTAAAAATACAATGTTTATAATTTCTTTTTTTTTCAGTGTAATGCTAAGAATATCAGGTTAGTTACTATGAATAATTTACTACCATCATCGATAAAGAGGCATCAATGAAGTACGATTTGAAGGGATCTACGTATAAAAGAAAGGTGAGGAAACTGTGTCATTTCATTTCCAATATTATAAACACTTGATATGGTTAGTTTGTACCATAACTACACTCCAATTCCTGATAAAAGCTTAGTCAGGAGATACTTATCTCCTATATATTTTTTTAATGCCTTCAAAAGATTTGTCCTTTTAATCACTGCCTAAAGACCAAAATATATTTTGGTAAAAAAGCAGTCAGGATTTTTTTTTATATATATCAAAAGCTCCCGAGTAATCTCTGTTCATATTAAAGCCATGTCTTGTACAGTATACTGATCCTATTCCTGTTGATATTCTAGTGATTGTAATAATTTCACATATTTTTCTGATTTTTATGGCAGACAGTATATATTAAATTCCTTCTGTTTTTGAAGAACTTGACAAACTATTATTTCGTCCAAAGGGACATGGATGTTGGATATGTGAGATGAGTTTCATCCTCAATCCCACCTAATAAATTTAAAGGTTGTCCCTTATCATATAACTGTCTGTATTTTGTAAAATCCTCATTGTAGAGAAATACAAATATTCTCTAATTTTCCAACTATAATGCATGCATTATAATATTGTTTCTGATATATTTATACTGCTTCCCTACCTCTTAATATTGAAATAAGGAGAGCTTAATATAGGCATGGATAGGAAGTGAGTAAGGTGATAGAACAGCTAAATATCAGTGAGATTTGGCTGTATCAACATTACTTTGGTATTAATGTTAGTGTTTCCAGGCCATAGAAAGATAAATTCCCTTGGTGGAACTTTGGGAGTGAAAAATTCTGTCTATACGAGAATACAAATCTGAAGTATTATATTAACCCTTAAACGCGAGTGGACGTATTTTACGTCAACATCTTTTTGTCTCTCAGGTGCGACTGGACGTATTTTACGTTGACATACAAATGTTTTTTAAAATTCGCGGAAAAAATACTTATAGGCCTACCAGGCGAAAACTCTTGAATCACACACCTTGGGGGATGCTGGAAGTTCACGGATCAAGGTGTTGTTTTGTTTACAATTGTTACGCAGGCGCACAAAAAAAAGCGCAACTTTCGTTCTTGCCGCCTAAAAAAGTATCGGTGAATTAAACATCTCAGGAAATTATTTCGTCACTTTGACATAATTTTTTTACCATTTTAAATTAGCCGTTACATGGAGTATTATATACGAAAATGTGCGCATTTTTATGTAAAATACAGCAAAAAAAATACTCATGATTGTAGCTTTTATCAGTTTTGAGATATTTTCATATAAATAATGATAAGTGCCAAAATTTCAACCTCCGGTTAACTTTGACTCTACCGAAATGGTCGGAAAACGCAATTGTAAGCTTAAAACTCTTATATTTTAGTAATATTCAATCATTTTTTACCTTCATTTTGCAACAAATTGGAAGTCTCTAGCACAATATTTCGATTTATGGTGAATTTATGAAAAAAACTTTTTCCTTATGTCCGCGCGGTAACTCTTCCGAAAAAAATCATACGTGCCATTGTGGTAATGTTTGCACCATTTTAATTAGCCGTTACATAGAGTTTTATATATGAAAATGTGCGCAATTTCATGCACAATACAACTAAAAACAACCCATGGTTGTAGCTTTTATCAGTTTTGAAATATTTTCATATAAAAAATGATAAGTGACAAATTTTCAACCTTTGGTCAAATTTGACTCTACCAAAATGGTAGAAAAACGCAATTGTAGCTAAAACTCTTATATTCTAGCAATATTCAATCATTTACCTTTATTTTGCAACAAATTGGAAGTCTCTAGCACAATATTTCGATTTATGGTGAATTTATGAAAAAAAATAACATTTTCCTTACGTCCGCGCGGTAACTCTTCCAAAATCATACGTGCGATTGTGGTAATGTTTGCACCATTTTTAAATTAGCCGTTACATAAAGTTTTATATATGAAAATGTGTGCAATTTCATGTAGAATACAACAAACAAAAAATAATTGAAGGTTGGTAGCTTTTCTCATTTTCGAAATATTTGCATATAAATCACGATAAAAAGAAAAAAAACCATGTTCGGTTAACTTTGACTGTACCGAAATGGTCGAAAAACCCAATTGTAAGCTAAAACTCGTACAGACTAGTAATATTCAGTCATTTAGCTTCATCTACAAACAAATTCGAAGTCTCTAGCACAATATTTAGATTTATGGTGAATTTAAAAAAAACTTTCCTTCCCTCAGCGCGAGGATTCTCCGCCGCAAATCTCCGAAATGCTTACGTCGCATTCTCGGAATATTTGCTCCATTTCATATTAGGAATTTCATAGAGTTTTATATATGAAAATGTGCGCAATTTTATGTAGAATAAAACAAAAAATATTTGAAGGTTGTAGCTTTTCTAATTTCCAAAATAATTGTATATAAAGAAAAATATATAAAAAAAATTTGACATTCGGTCAACTTTAACTCGTCAGATATGGTCGAAAACTGCAATTGTAAGCTAATACTCTTACAGTATAGTAATAATCAATCATTTGTCTTCATTTTGAAACAAATTGGAAGTCTCTAGGACAATATTTACATTTATGGTGAATTTTTGAAAAAAACATTTGTGTACGTCTGCGCGTTACGAATTCATGCATCATTTTGTGATAATATTTTCTCTGTGTTGCTTTCATCGTTTTACAATTAGTTATATACCAAAATGATCGCAATTTAGTGTACATTACAAAAAAAAAGTAACTTGTTACCTTTAACTGTTTTGCGCATAGCGCGATTTGAATACAATTACATATGAAATTTTGTTTTTCGCGCTATCATATATCGCATTATTTATATATGATAATGATAATTTTTCTCATTTCTAATGGGTTGCCATTAACTAAACGTCAGGCAATGACAAAAAAAGGAGCCAAAAATGAACTCTTAATCTTGAAAACTAAGCGCGCTGTGATTTTTTGAAAAAAATATTTTTTCCGCTTCGGCGCTCACTCCGCGACCCCCCTCCCGGCACACGGAAGACGATTTTTAATATACCCCTTCGGCGTTTAAGGGTTAAGAGTATGCTAACTGTGACAACTGTTTTCAGGTATGTATGTGTATGAGTACAGGAGTAACCCCACTCACTCACTTTGCTTACTCCATCCTTTTTCAAGTTCTCTGTTGCTGTGCTGTGGTCATTGAACTTCACTTTGGTTATGAAGCCTTATTTTTACATCCATTGTTGTGTTTTGGTCTACTGTTGTTCTTTATCTCAAGGATACAAGAACAACTGGAGTTGGTTGTATGCTTTCAACCTTGTTTTCAGAAATATTTTTATTTTTACATTTATAGTTATGAAAATTCATGTTATTCATTCAATGTTTGTCATTCCCTACCGTAAAGACTATAGGTTTTACATAGCATGGTATGGGTAATTTTTTGGTTTTGCAAATTAGTCAGCTTTTGTCTTTTCCAGTTATTAAGACTTCAAGTTTCTTTATTAATTAACCCCCATTAATGGATGGATCCCCTCATGAGCAGTAACTGGTTTGGGTGGTGAACAGATCCACTCATTGTGAGCATCAACTATTACGCCGCCATCACTTTTAAGGAATCAGGCTAAAATCAAGAAGCAGGTGGCTCATGAGCTAGTTGTGATCTTGACTTATGGGATCATGTACTGCTTTCTTTCTCACATGATGTTTATGTATAAATTTGCTCATAGTTAGCCAGCTCTTAAGGGTAATGGCTGCCCCTATGCATTAGATGAGAGAGGAGTTTCCAGGAGTGTTTTCAAAATGTAAAGTCAGTATTAGGACCCAAACTCTGGTACAGGGCCCTATCAGCCTCTCACAATAGGGCCCTATCAGTTTCTCTTCGTCCTGGGTTGGACGAAAGACTGATGCGTCACTAGATTCAAGTGTACTCTCTTGACATGTTTCCACCTCAGCTATGCTTCAGATGCCAGATGCCACAGATTCCTTGCTCTTTCAATCTTTATTTGTTCATGTACGAAACAAACCTTCAGTCTTAACATTAGGATAAATACTCAGCGCCAGCTGGAAACCGGCAAAATTTAAATAATTGTGTACGTAAGGGACTATTGGCAATCTGTGCTTGGTCACGAGACATGTGGAGCCACTCACATACCCCTCTTTAACTCGTGACCCCGTTAGTTATTTTCTTACCGCCTTTAAAAGAGGACATGCTTTGCCTCCGTCCTTTTAAAGCCGGTTTAGTTTGCCCCCTGTTGTTTTAAATTTGTTGTTTGGAATTCCCTGGCATGTGAACATGAAGCCTTCTCATGCTTCAAGACTTCCTGGATATCACAAGAAGCAGATAAACGCCTGAATATTTTCTTCAACGATTTTGACGTCGAGGTACTCATCGTGTAGTAAGTTGTAGGTGCAGTACTCTTAAGGTACAGTTAATTCGTTGCCTGTGCTTTGGATTTTCACTTATTCATATGGATTACCTGTAAATCCAAAGCTTGGATGTATCAGGATGTGCTTTGGGAAGTAATTGTCTAATTGTGCTCCTTTCCCTGCGGGGAGAGGTGTGCATCGCCATCTTGTTTTTGTTCCAGATACATGGGCAGAAATGGTGAAGGTGTGTGGTTGGCATTAGGCTTATCAGGAGAACCAACCCAAGAAGGGACGTTGGTTTGCTATATGACGTCGAGCTGCCATCCAGGGTCCCACGTGATAGATGTCCCTTTTATCTTGATATGCACTGAATGGTGTTAGGATGCGGTGCCATCTGTAGAGAAGCAGATAGTGCAACACGGCAGCCTGTAGAGTCAGTTGCTATGCATACGAGAATAACAACAACAGCCTTGCACTTCTTGTGGAGTGCTGGCTTCGAATTCAAAATGCTCAGTGACGTCATAAACATGGCGCCCACCATGACATCACTTCACAACTGTGGCCTAAACGGAGACATGCTTTCATTTTCACTTCGAGGTACAAGAGTACTTTACAACTACAGTGTTCCCCGTATTCGAGGGGGGCATGCGTACCAGACCCCCCCGTGAATAAAGTTTTAGAATCCAGCCAAATGTTTGGAACCCCTATAAAAGCGCTAAAAACAGCCTATTTCGTTAGTTAAAACTTAAGAAAACCACTAAAATTTTCATACTTGGTTTTTTTTAATAGTTTTATCACAAAAAGTGCATTTTATGATGAAATTGATCACAAAAACCAGGAATTTGTGGATATTTCTCATAGAAAAATACCGCGAATGCGCGAATTTTCCGCGAATAATGCAGGGAAACGTTCCCGAGAGAAATCCGCGAATGTGTGAGTCCGCGAATCCGGAGAACGCGAATACGGGGGTCCACTGTATGCTTTTGGATTTGGAGATTTTTAAACGCCCATTGTTTTTGAGAGACAAGTTTTAGGGAATATAACAGTCACATAGTGGAAAAGATGCAAGTCTTTCCTCTGTATCCTTCCGCTTAGGCGTCAACAAGCTGAGGTGACTGGCTTTGATGCCAGTGCGTTCTCCTACCAATCCTGGAAGAGTAGGGACTTCGTAGCTGATCCTCGAGCCAAGAGGAGAAGTTTCTTCTCCATCTTTGACCCAGGACTGTTAAGTACATCCCTATTATATGGAAGCACAAGAAGTAGTTGTAATTGTCGAACAAGTGAATGATGGAAGCTTAGTCTAGTGTGGCTGTGAATAGTTGGAGAATGCTAGAACCAGGGACTTTGTGACTGATCCTCGTGCCAAGAGGAGAAGAATAATGTCCTCTTCATCTTCGAGCCAGGACTGTCACATCCTTATAAAAGTAGAAATGCCACAGTAGGTTGGGTCTCTTGATCTTGGCTGCAAGAGTACCATCAACAGCCTCGCACTTTCATCAAGTGTGATGATGTCATAGCTAAAACCGCTTTCAAAATGGCAGTAGTCATGACGTCACAGCCTACTGCTTCCAACCTCTCGTTGTCTTCGGTGGCATCATTATATTACGCTTTCATTTTGGGAGGACACACTTGTAGATAAATATGAATTTTCTTGTATGATAAGCGGCAGTGCCATTGTGTGCTCAAGTTAAGTTTTGAATAAAAAAGCTTAAGCAGTACTTTAGCTCGTCAACTTTAGATGGTTGCCATTTAGGTTGTCAACAGTCCAGTGGTAGCCTAGGTTGTGATAACCATGTCGGCTGTAGAGCTATAATGGCTGTAGAGCTGTAATGGCCGTAGATCCATGACGCCCATGAGAGCTATGAAGGGGTTTGGAAGCATGACGACCATCAAGGCTATAATAGACATGAGTACTATGAAGCTCATGAGGAAATGAAGGTCATATGAATATGACGATCATAAATAATGTGATGGTTGTAAGGAATACGACAGCCAGAAGGATCAGGACGGTTGTAGGAGGCAACTGTATAAACAGTGCCGGGTGTACGAATAGTTTCGTAAGGGCTCAGTGGTTGCCAATTTAAGTTAGAACGGTCGTAGGTGGCAACTGTGTAAACAGTGACGGGCGTAGGAATCGTTCGTAAGGGCGCAGTGTTGCCATTTAGATGAACTTGATACATACGCCGATGCTTTTACAAAACTATTTCCATGGACCCTAGATGTCATAGTAATGAAAATATGATAAAATTGCTCTCATATTTGTATATAGGGTTGCAAATAGATACGTTATCAAATCCTACTGACTATTCGAGATCGAGCCATCGGTGGCTATGAGAGATCAAAGATGATGCGGCCGTAGGGTCGGATGACCATGACACACCTGGACGTTTGTCAGAGGATAGGAGTGAGCTAACGTCTCCTGTGGCTGAACACAGTACGTTAGAACCGGAGGAAGGAGAAAACTAAGAGTTTCTGGCTTCGTATGCAGAGGTGATTGATTTGATTCGTCAATTCAATAACCTTTCGGGGTGCATGGAGACACCTGCCAGTATGCTTCCTGTGGGGATTGACATGGTGATTGGATTGAAAAAGGATACGGAGGTGTAGTATGAATTACCTTGTTCAAGTCATGTGGAGTCTGGTGGTGCTAGAAGATTTATCCTGTTGTTGAGACTAAAGGTTTGTTAGCTGTGAAAATACAAAATGATTAAAAAATTTTCATGTTTGGCGCGCTCCTAGGAACAAATGACAGATTTTTCCAGTAATATACTTTTATCCTAGATGTACAAACCCGAAATATTTTCATACAATCAACTTACCTGTCAGATATATACATAGCTAAGACTCCGTCGTCCCCGACAGAAATTCAAATTTCGCGGCACACGCTGCAGGTAGGTCAGGTGATCTACCGTCCTGCCCTGGGTGGCAGGATTAGGAACCATTCCCGTTTTCTATCCTATTTTCTCTGTCGCTTGGAATGTAAACAACGTTTGCAGTTCCTCCTGACTTGATTTTTGGATTTCATCGCCATCGATCTTCTGGGCTATCTTTTGCAGGGAAGTACTGGGTCTTTGGTTTGGCATACGCATATTAATTTGTTTTAATAACTTTGGCTTCGAAAATTTCGAAGAATTGTTTACGTGTAACTACCGAACTTTTTGGTAGACACTCATTTAGTTTGCAAAAAAGGGAAATATAAATATTTATTCATTAATACGTGTAATAAGTGTTAGAACTTTATTGAGGAAATATAAAACTCTAACTTCCTACTTTAGGAAGTCAGGAAAGCATATAACTTTTTACGCTTCCTTTAGAAGCTTTAATAGCCCTCGTGCTAACGAGCAGTTAGAGTATTAACAGTAATAGTAGTTTTTGCATCCTCATCTCCTTCTTACTTTACAGAATCTACAAATTAATAAATTTGAAGATAATTGGATGTAGCTCAAAAATGCGAGCTCTTATAAGGTAAGAAGTGAATTTAGTGTTCCCAGTGCAGTGGAGGGTGCGTTCTGATCGGCTCTGTTTCACTCCCAGGTGTAGACCGCTTCCAAGCTCCCAAGCCCAGAGGAGAAGGAAAGTCGAAAGCCTTACGGAGGTTATGGAGAATTCCCACCGATCAGGCGTCCCCTCGGCAGGATCTGTAGAACGTGCCAGACTGCCAAGTTCGCCATTGGAAAGGCGTCCTAAAATAGTAGAGGGTGCGTCCGATCGGCTCTTGTCTCGCTCTCAGGCCTAGACCTCTACCAAGCTCACAAGCCCAGAGGGAGAAGGAAAAGTCCGGAAAGCCTTACGGAGGTTATGGAGAATCCCCACCGATCGGGCGTTCCCTCGGCAGGATCTGTAGAACGTCCCAGACTGCCAGGGATAGCCATTGGAAAGGCATCCTTAAAAAAGTGCGTCTCTTCTTCTGTTTCTTCATCTTACATCCGAAAAGACGAAGAATGTACATGTTTGGAGTTCAGACGATCTGGCGCGTTCTCTGAAAACTAAGAGAACACTGAGCGAGAGGCTGAGAGCCAGCCAGCAAGCTAGTGCGAGCCACGTTCCAACAAAAGCCAGCAGCGAGCCGCGTTCAACAGACTACAGCACGAGCCGCGTTCCAAACGGACTAGCGTGAGCCTCGTTCATACAGATAAACGCGAGCCACGTTCCAGAACATTTTTCTTGGCGCAAGGCGCCTTCAAAGAGAAAACAGACGGCTAGACTGAGGAGCCTTATAGTAGAGTGGCAATCAGAAGGATGCTTTCCATTGAATGTTTTACTGGGCGAGAGGCTCGTAAAAGAAGACTAGAGGCGCTCGGAACTATCAGGCGCACGGGACCTTCCACGCAAGCGGAAACGTTCCAGGAGCGAGTCTCCTTTCTAGCGTGCGGAACATTCCAGGCGCGCGGAACTATCCAGACGCCAGGCGCTAGGCGCAAGGATCCAGGCGCCAGGCGCCAGAATATTCCAAAATCTTCATTTGAGAGAGAGGTCAGTCGCGAGGCTCCTCTTTGAGTTTTTTAACTTGAGCAACTTTCCCCTGGCAAATGTGCAAGATGTCGCACAGGCGGCCGTTGCTTTTGTCAGAAGGATTCTGATACTAAGAGAAGCCCCTTTTCATTATTCAGAAGACTCCTGTGTTAGGCAGTTCCTCTCAATGCGGACTCTCTCCTTCATCCATGCTCTTCCCTCGTTTTGAGGAGGCAAGAGCTTTGGGAGATTTTCTTAATAAGAATCTCATCGACGTTTGGGTATGATGGCGGATAGGAAATACAGTGGACCCCCCGTATTCGCGTTCTCCAGATTCGCGGACTCACACATTCGCGGATTTCTCTGGGGAACATTTCCCTGCATTATTCGAGGAAAATTTGCGCATTCGCGGTATTTTTCTATGATAAATATCCACAAATTCCTGGTTTTTTGATGAATTTCATCATAAAATACACTTTTTGTGATAAAACTATTAAAAAACCAAGTATGAACATTTTTAGTGGGGTTTTCTTGAGTTTTAACTAACAAAATAGGCTGTTTTTAGCATTTTCATAGGGGTTCCAAACATTCGCGGGTTCTAACTATTCACGGGGGGGTCTGGTACGCATCCCCCGCGAATACGGGGGGACCACTGTATCTACTTCCTTCCGTAAACCCTAGTGATGAACAGGAATTCTGTCTCTTCCGCGATTTATGAGGAATTCACGAAGTTTTAAAGAATTCCTGGATTAACTTCCTTCCTTAAGGATATATATATACTCTTTCTATCGTTCTATTAACGAAAAGAACGAAGATAGTAGAAGGTAGTAGAGTATCTGATGTATGAGAATACGATACGGTCAAATCATAAACACATACCGTAGTTACTTCTTTGCTGTGCAACTCATTTACCAGTATCCTTCTATGACTTTCCTAGGAAGGACTACGCTTAAAGGGATTAAGACAACACCTACGTAGCTTCTAGATTTATCGAAGTCTTGTTTCGCTTAAATATGCTTTAATAAGAACTTCCTGAAGTTCAATAATAATTTTATAAGATTCCTTTATTAAATGGAGTAGCTGGCAACTCTGAAAGAGTAAGGCCAGATGGCTAATGGAGACTGCTTTCGCTGAGAGCCTGAGACCAACGCAGTACCATGTAGGTGTCGGTCATGAGCGGTCGGGTTCATCTCTCTCTCCTGCGGGATGGAATAACTATCCGTATCTCTCCCCTACAATCGTGGTCTTAGCCTCGGATTGATGGGATAGTTAAGCTAACATAAATAAAATATTGTATGCCTTTTGCTAAGAAGCTTTCAATAAGAGAGATATTACAACCTTTCAATGCTGTTTACCGTAGGTAACATTATTAAAGGATTCTATCGCAGCAGAACATTATATTATATAATGCTCTCAGGCTTACGAAAGCATGGCTTATTAGAGTACCTGCTCAGAAGAAGATGGATGAGTCGAATGGGAAACATTCTCTTTGTGGCAGAACTTGTTTCCCTGAATGGACTATACTACGTATATAAAGTTTTTTCCTACTAAGAACGGAATTAACATGTGAAAGGATGTCGGGTACCATAAAGGCACAGGTGTTCTGGCACATAACCTAAAAAGAATTAGAAGGAAGCGCCAGCCTGGCGCAATGCGCCAGAAGCGCTAGAAGCGCCACCTGGCGCAAAGCGCCAGAAGCGCCAACCTGGCGCAATGCGCCTGCGCCAGAAGCGCCAGCCTGGCACAAATTGCGCCAGAAGTGCCAGCCTGGCGCAGTGAGCCAAGAGCACCATCCAAGATTTTCTCGTTTTAGCGAGTTATTAACCTAAGAGTCCAGTAGCCTCTCGGACACCAGGCTCGGTAACGGCAAGATTCGTTCCTGATTTCGTTACCCATTTAATCACTTAGGCCAATTCCACGACTCTCTCATATCGCAAAGAGCATCGAGAATCTCTTTTTTCGCTCCTGTTCGCGTTAACAAAGAGAACCTTCTCGATCGACGATAATAACTGTTAACATGTCTAACATTTATTGGAAGAGTTGTGAGAACCTGCGGAAAGTCTTCTTCATAGATCTCTTAGCAAGGTAGAAGACGAACAGGCTTCCTATAGACTGCTTCCTTTTCCTTGAACTAAGAGAGGTAGCAATATACGCCATCTCTATTTTTTTTAGAAAGGGGAATAAACTTTAGTCTTTTTTCCCCTAAATATAAATTCTTTGCAGAATTTAAGATAAAGGGCGTCAAAGAAAGAGAGGATAATACTTTATGCCTCATTTTGGCCTTAGAAAGGTTGGATTCACAGAGGTCACATTCTTCTCACAACATGTTTTGGAAGTTTTTTCCAAGAGAGAGTGGATATTCTATCAGCATCTATTATAAATGGACCTTAACAACCTCTCCACTCTGAGTCTGTCTGCGTGCAGACCTGGGGACCAGAAGTGGACATGAATGAGAGGATTTTTTAAGGTAAATGACAATAGTCATGGCCAAGACATAGAATTGCTGCAGATCGTGCTAGAGGGAATGAGGAAGCTGTCCTCTTCCGATACCTCTGTGAACCACATAGCGGTTTTTTCTTCCCTTTCAGAGGGAAGAATCACCTTTGTATATGTCTGCTATCAAAGAATGCAGTAAAAGGCTATACTCTGTCTCTACAAAGGGAATTGGAGATAGCAGAGGCTTAAGATCTTCGGGATCTTATATGATACCTCAATATGACAAGAGTAGGATATCATGTACTTCTAATGGGATCTTTTTTGTGGCCACAGATTCCATGTTCCGACAAGATGGAACTGCTCCTCATCAAACTTCTTTGAGAAATTTTTATGAGGGAATTCTTTGTTTCTCTTGGTCCTAAACGACCGAGAAGACAAGTGAATTTTTTTTTTTGAGCATTGGAATCTCGCATCAGATTCTATGGAGACTAGGCAATGGGTTCTTGTCAGCATAGTATGTGCTGGGCAAAAGAACTAAAACCCCCTATTCCTGATTCAATGTTTTCAGATAGAGGTTTCGTTGTCCAGGCAGGGTACTTACGTTTTCATCTACAGTAGAATGGTTAAAACGTTTGCCTACAGAGTCTTTGGAATGCGATGACGGCTCGAAATGCTTCCCAGAAGGTGTTCAGAGGGATACATTAAAGAGCTAGAAATCAGGAGTCCCCCAATTTCAGCTCGGAGTCTCCTTCGACTTCCAGGCTTCTTCCCTTCCTTCGGACAAGGATAGGGAAGATTCTGCAACGAGAAACCCCTTCAACAGGTAAGAAGAGATCTCGTGAGCAAGGGAAGTACTCATGAAGGATCCTCCTTGGAGGAAGACTTATCTCTCGTACTGTTAGATATCCTATCGTATACTGGATGTAGCCTGACTACAATCACCTCCCTTGCTGGAGAGGCCAAAGCTCAAAGTGGAAGAATTTCTTCCACCCTTCTCCAGTCTTGTGATTTACTATTGTGGATGTTCAAGACTTTCGGACAATGTAGCGCCAACCAGGAGCCTTATGCCAAAACAGGCGTAAAAAACGCCAGAGGCAGACAGCCCCAAGAACACTGTCATTGTCTGATGAGGAGAAAGACCTGACACAGATGCGCTAGATGCGAACATATCGGACAGATAAGAGTGTCCGATGTGGACATTGCCAGACATCCTCGAGAGACTACCAAGCTCGAAGCTCCGGCAAGTGGGGAGGAGCCAACCAGGCGCGAGGCGACCAGGGCAGGCGGCGAGGCGCCAGGCAGGAGCGAGGCGCGAGGTACCAGCCAGCCGTGAAGCTCCAGGCAGGCGCAAGGCGCCAGGCAGGCACAAAGCACCAACCTGGCGCGAGACGCCAGCCAGGCGCGAGGCGCCAGCCAGGCTCTAGGCGCGAATCTCCAGCTAAGGCGTGAGGCGTCAACCAGATGCAAGGCGCCAGTCAAGCGAAAGGTACCAGACAAGCGCTAGGCTCCAACCAAGAGCGAAGCACCAGCCAGGCGCGAGGTTCCTGCCAGGCTTCAGGCTTCAGACGGGAGAGATCCATTTCAAGAAAGCCCTGGTCTTCTTTGAAACATGGAGATCTAAGCACTTCATAAGTGACTTGATTCCTTCAAACAGCTGAGAATTAAAAGCGCAGGAAGTGCGCGCTTTTTGCAAATTCTTGTTCTTTACATAACAATATGTCATATAAGACATATTAGCTGTGTTGTACGGTAGAGGCAACTCTGTGTTAACTTCTCATTACACAAAGGATGTCAAGTTAACCTACGAGAGATCCTTCTCTTTTGGTTTATACGTTTCTGCGGATACGTTACTGGGATAAGGAGCCGACACTGATCCTTAACTTTGAGTTAGTGAAATTATTGGCGTTTTTGAAAGGAGTGTGGGGATAACTCTTTTCAATTTGAGCGCGAACCCTCGTGTTAGGATCAGGTGATCGGGATCGGTGTTGCGCTCCTTAGTTATGCCAATAGGCATAGGTGTATTGTCATATAAGTGGATTAGCACCCATTGACAAGTACCTTTTAGGCTCTGCCGAGTGAGTGGCTAAGACCCCATCGGCAGACCCACAAGAACTCTTGGCCACAGATCACATATCTCGCTAAAGTTTCTTGAGGTGATGCAGACTCCTTGGCAGCAGCCATATGAAGTCTACCACCTATCAGATAGGAACCAAGGTTTATTTATACCTACAACATATGTTGTTTACCTGTCTATTCCATGTTAGCTGTCTCTTACCCTCCACCAAAGGGTGTCAATCAGCTATGTATATATCTGACAGGTAACTTGATTGTATGAAAATGATATTGTTATGATACAATAAAGTTTCATACATACTTACCTGGCAGATATATACGATTAATGGCCCACCCAGCCTCCCCGCAGGAGACAGGTGGAAGAGAGAAAATATGATAGAAAACAGGAATGGTTCCTAATCCTGCCACCCAGGGCAGGACGGTAGATCACCTGACCTACCTGCAGTGTGTGCCGCGAAATTTGAATTTCTGTCGGGGACGACGGAGTCTTAGCTATGTATATATCTGCCAGGTAAGTATGTATGAAATTTATTGTATCATAACAATATCATTTTTACCTTATTGCTTCAAACTGTGTAAATGGATAAAAAGCGAGGATTCAGTCAAGTGTGTTGTCAGTGTTTTCCCAATTCACCACACGTATTGTATCTCACAATATTGTTAACAAGCTTTAGTCAGTTAATAAGCTTGAGTGACTCGGCCAACTGTTGTTGAAGGGATACTCTTAAATACAAATGCTTACAGTACAGTATATCAGGTTGGTATAATTAAAGAAAAATGCAAATTACCTAAAAAGAATTGCTAATTTAATAAACTCAACAAGACCTCTTGCATTATTGAAATAAGGTGTTAATATTTGATAGTACTGGAAATTTAAACTTCCTTGTAATGACAATTTTTTGTTTGTTTGTAAATGTTAATCTTAATACTAGCATATTTGGAAATGAGAAGATACATCTTTCAGTGTGGATGAGCATGACAAACAAAACTTAGGGAATTATGAAATGGGTCACTCTGATACATATACAGCAGTTACAAAATTGGGAAAAATTCAGTTTGTAGTAGGATATTTTACATATATTTTCATTCCTTGCAGGCAAACAAATATGAACGATGCAAAGACTCTCCAACGTTTAAAGATTTAGATTTTATGGAGCATCATCCAGAGGGTATTTTGTTGGAGGCAGAAACATATAAAGCTCTTATTACAACAATCACTAGAGATTGTCGGGTAAGCAGGTCTTTTAGTTATAGTGATACATACATTAGCTGAGATAATTTGAAATCATCATGAATATTCTTGCACTGGCTTATCACTTTATGGAGCTGGATTTATAAAATGTGATCTTTCCTCTGTGTTGTGTCCTCTTTCTGGGTCAAGGTTGTCATTTAATTCAAGTTAAGTCACATGTTTTGGAATTAGTTACCAGCACTATGTAAGGTATATTTTTATACAGTCAACCTTGCGAAGTGTACCACAAGCCCCCGCAAATAGCTAAAGTCCGTGAATACTTGGAACCCGTTTAAAAATACATTTAACTGCCTATTTTGATAGTTCAAACACCAAAAAATCCCTCTAAAAATGCTTATTCTAGAGTATTTTAATAGCTTTATCATAAAAAATGCATTTAGTCATGAAAATATGAAAGTACAATAATTAGTGAATGCATATTTCTTTATGAAAATTACTGGGAATATGCAATTTTTCTGCAAATAGTGTGCATGTATGTTCCTTAGAAAAATTTGCAAATAGTTAGTCCGTGAATCTGGAACCATGAATAGGCTGGGTTGACTATATTAAAAACAGACCTCTCAGGATAGTGAATGTGGGTTAAAATAAATATTTACAATAATGTATTCTATTTGTCTCCATTGTACAAGGAATTTCTGAAGTGAATAGTTTTGTTTTTGTTAATCAGGAAAAATAAAACTTTTAAGATTTGTTTAATTTTGCATGTTTTCTGTTCCAGGTTTTAGCGTCCTTCAAAATCATGGATTACTCACTTTTAGTTGGTATCCATAACCTTGATTTGGCGGCCAAACAAAAGGCAGTAAGTTGAACTGGGCACCCTTCTCAGATAGTTAATATTAGAATGTAGCTTTGTCCAATAATACAGTATAAAAAATGAGTAAAATTATAAAATTATTTGAATTTAAGATTAAAATTGTAAATAGTCATTCAGATAATTCAGTCATTTTAAATGTAAATTTTTATCACAGTGCTTCATTGAATAATATAAATGATTTAAGTGTTTTACAGTTCTTTAAGTACTCATCATACTTGATTAGAATTAGTAGATTTGACATATTTTGGATTTGACTGTGGAACAGTCTCCCTGAGGATGGTACGTAGTTGGAACTTCAAAAGTTCAAGCAAAGATGCAGCACATTTACCTAAACAATTCTCCATTGTATTTTAATAATTTATATTGTTGTCTATTTATATGCTTGTTTTCTAAAAACTGATCTCTTCTTTCTATATTACCCATTACCTCCAGTTACAACATTTAAATGAACGCCAGATTCTTTGGAAGCTTGAATTTCAAGTCAGTGGTTCCTGTGGGCTTGTTTCATATGAATAGGATTCATGTTCTGAATATAGTAATAATATAATAATTGTGGGGTTGATAGGACATACATAAAACCTCTCTTTTTCTGTTGATAATCATATCTGATATTCTGGAATAAATAAAACAGCAGGACAAGGAGAAAAAACTGAATGGTGGTGACGGTGGAGCAGATGAAGGAGGCAGTAGTGGTGCAGAAGGCCTCATTCGTTCCAGATCCATTAACAGACACAAGCTAGTGGCACATTCAACAGCAATGGAGTCTATACAGGCCGATTCCGATCCGATTGACGAGGAAGATCATGTTCCGTAAGTATTGCTTTTATTTACAGATTTTTCCTTAGCAGTGTTGCTTTTCAGTTATTGCACTGATGTGTTTGTAAGGTTGCTCATGATGTGTAGATCTACAATTATCACACTAGTATATACAGTGGACCCCCCATTTTCACATTCTCCAGATTCGCGGACTCACACATTCGCAAATTTCTCTTCGGAACATTTCCCCCCATTATTCGCGGAAAATTCACCTATTCGCGGTATTTTTCTATGAGAAATATCCAGAATTCTTTTTTTTTATCAATTTCATCATAAAATGCAATTTTTATGATAAAACTATTCAAAAACCAAGTACAGTGGTACCTCAACATACGAAAGGCTCAACTTACGAAAAACTCGAGATACGAAAGCAAATACGAAAAATTTTACGGCTCTGCATACGAAAATTGCTCAAGTTACGAAAGGTTGTTGCTGTAAAGTCCCGAAATCGCCCGGACCACCGAGAACAATTTTAAAACTCCCGCGCCGCCAACTGAGTAAACTCGCCACCATCCTCCCGCTCTCCCATTGGTTCCTGATGCTAGTCACCCCATAAGGTCCTGCTCTCCTATTGGTCAGCATCTACCCCTTGTGCTTTAAGTATTCTATTGGTAAAAGGATGCTGTAAATTGAAAAACTTATTCATGCAATACATTTAATTAAAAAAAAGCATTAGGTAAAGATAGAATAAAGAATAGAAATATTATACTGTTTGGTAGTTTCAGTAGTTGAAGAGAGATAATGAAAATTTATGGCTAACTGTGTACTAGGAAAAGTGATTGCTTGGCGATCGTTCGATACTCGTAAGTGCTGGATGTAAACAGAAGTTTGGAAGCTTTTTTTGTTTTTTTTTATTATAATTAATGGTTACTTAATAATTATTTGAAATGAGTACATGCAATACATTTAATAAAAAAATTGTGAATTAGATATCATAAAATATAAAGTAAATCGGACTACTATCATCGAAGCCAACAAATACGTATTTTTTAGAATTCTTCTTCTGTTTTAATATTACGTTATGTATATGTTTCATTATAGCTGTCAGTAACTCGGTGTCTCCATTAGGTAAAGATAGAATAAAGAATAGAAATGAATGGTTATTATACTGTTTGGTAGTTTCATTAGTTGAAGAGAGATACTAATGAAAATTTATGGCTTACTGTGTCCTAGGAAAAGTGATTGCTTGGCGTTCGTTCGGTACTCGTAAGAGCTGAATGTAAACAAACGGTTGGAAGGTTTTTTTTTGTTTGTTTGGGTATTATAGTTAATGATTAATTAATAATTATTTGAAATGAGTATATACTGATTACGTATTTACACATTTTATTGGCATATTCTAAGCTTTTAGCTTGTTAGGTTTAGATGTCAGAATCATAGACTAGGCTACAGTAGCAACCGCTAACATAGGCCAGGCTTATTGCTAAGGGACATATACTAAAGTCCTAATATATGCAGTAAAAATGGGGTTGAACATTACATGCAGTTGAATATTACTCAAGTATGTAAAGTATTTTGCCTTTTTGGAGTCCTATTTCTTCCGTCGGATCGGCGTCGTAACCCTAGAACATGTGTTTTAGGCCTGGAAATATAATTTACTGGGGTGTTTTGTAGGGCTTGGAACAGATTAGGCATTTTACATGTAAACTGTGGTTCAAGATACGAAAAACTCATAATACGAAGGCCGCCTCGGAACAGATTAATTTTGTATCTCGAGGTACCACTGTACTATACAAATTTTTAGTGGGATTTTCTTAAGTTTTAACTAACAAAATAGGCTGTTTTCAGCATTTTTATAGGGATTCCAACTATTCGCGGATCCTAGGTATTCGTGGCGGGGGCCTGGTACATATCCCCCGCGAACACTGGGGTGACCACTGTAGTTTCTTTTCAGCACGCAATTGTATAATTTAAAAAAAAATGTCAGTATTGATAGTAGTATCATTTTTTCTAGGACCAACAGTCTAAATGTAATGAGGCAAAATGTTGGAATGATGTGAAACTATCACCCAATTTTGATTCTTGATTATTGTAGGTTGAATTTTATTTTGCTAGTGAAATTAGATATCCGGCACAAAATTGTTTCCTTTACTGTATTTTAGGTGTGAATATAGTGTCTCTAAAGGTGTGATTAGAAAGTCTTTTATAGGTTGATTTATAATTTTTTTTCTTTTTTAACAGGCCTGGTGGCATTCCTGCAAGAAATGCAAAAGGGGAAAGATTGTTGCTATTCTAGGTATTATAGATATTCTTCAGAGTTATAGGCTGAAGAAGAAATTGGAACACACTTTTAAATCTATGATCCATGACGGGGTGAGTGTTATCCACAGTTACAGTTACAAGTTTTTCCGACAGTAACATATGTAATA
>NC_061107.1:84691844-84733246 GCF_015104395.2 Macrobrachium nipponense | reverse complement strand
GCATAATTACATAATTTTTTTTACACAATTTTATTAAACTTTGAATAGTTACGAGCTCAAGGATGATTTAGAGGGTTGCATCTTAATGATTTTTCTGTTGACTCACCTACTATTATAAGAGGCTATGAGTTGGATGGGGTTGGGGAAAGTTGTATGTGTAATTATTGACTACCAAATACTTATGATAGTGACTTAAATAAAACTTTGTTACACTCTTGTGGTTTCAATATTCTCAACATCACAACAGAGTTATAAGAATATCACATAGTAAGATAAAACTTCATTCTACTTTGTCTTTAACATTACTTCCGTCATTGCAATTCATAAAGGTCAGCTTGGAGAGAGAAGAATACAGTGCTTTACATTATAACATAAAACAAATGCAGTAAGCAATTCAGTTAATGATACTTTCACTAACTAGGTTGGATTAAAACACTTAACATTCAAAGATAGCCATATCTATCAGACAAAGTACTCAACAATAAGTGTTATGTTGTACCTAAGCCACTGTGGTTAATCCAACAGAAGCCAAAATTAATACAGTAACACTTATACAGAAAAACCATAACATTTCCACAAATAACGATAAACATAACAAAAATGTCTGATATAAAGAACAAGCTTAGATGCTTTTACATACAAGGTATGTACATTCTTTAAAAAAAAATTAGTCAAGAAATCTTCAAAGAAACAGGCAAATGAGCAGGAAAAACAAAAATAAAAAAATCAAACTCCATAAATAAAAAACCAAAGAACTATAGTAAAACACAAGTAAAGTGAAGATGTGCTTCAGAATGGAAAAGGTATTACACACTGAAATAGGAAGAAAACAAGGTTAGAAAATTATGAGTGATGGAATTATTCAGTCAGCTTTTGCTATTCAAATCTTTGTATGACTTATTTTTTATGATCACCTCTTAATTGTGTACTTTTCAATTTAACTTGTTAAAATACTGGACTAATTTCATGCTAAAAAAGATAAATGATTAAAAAATTATGCCTTTAACTTCATAAAAACCTATAAAATCTATTTCATAGGTCCAGTGTTTTAATCCTTTTAATATGTTCTAAATTTTTTGCATCAAGGTGACATAAAATATAGATTAAAAGTCCATATAATTACACAAATTAATTGGTGTATATTTTTCACAAGATGAACAACTTTTGCCTGCTAATTTTCTATTGTCCACAGTAACTTCCATTTAAAATTTCATAAAGATATATTCTGACCTTTGACATAAAAAATTAAGTGTTTCTAAATTAACATTCAGCAAACAACCACAAGATAGCCAAATGATCTCTTAAACCTTGCTGAAATCCGGAATTTAGAGTTGAGATTTCAGGGTATGAATGCCGCACAACATGAAACAGACACTGATTTTTCATTCTTCTTTTGGAAGCTACCAAGGAATTGTAAACATTCCAGTTATAATTTTTGGAACTAGAAGCCAGGTCTAAGGCAATAACTTAGTAAAAATATAACTTTCCTTGTTTTGCAGTAACTCGCGTACCTTTTCCACATAAAACTATATTTCATCTTGTCTCAACAGGTTCACTTAACGTGACAAAATACAGTATCATACGTACTTATTAATAAAATAAAAGGGTTGTCCAAAATAGTGTTAACTACAAACACTCAAGGTTAATAAAAATGGCATTTTTAAAATAAAATTAAGTTTCATGTATATACCAGGTAATTACAAGCTATAGTTTTTCACATGGGAGCCTAAAAATTCATAATTCTTGATAACTATACAAGTGTCCAGTGTAGGCGACTTAAAGCCCCGCTCACTTTTGAGGTAAAGAGTGGTGCAACATGGCAGGGAGGTCTGAACAATGGTATCTTAGCCGACTTCAAAAAGCGTAGGTTGATTCAAGGCCTCAACTGGAGTCTCCATCTGCTTCCCAAAAGGGCTGAAACTGAATGGGAGAAACAGGCTTGGAAGAGACAGAAGGATTCCTTGGATGTCTGGTGGACTGCACTAGGAAGTCCTAGGTAGACTTCTTCTGGAGGTCTGACAAGATCTCCAGAATGGTGGGCTGTGGAAAGAAATATCTCTAGTCAAGAGGGGCAAACATGACAGCAGACTTCTGTGAGAGGGCAATTCCTTTGGTGAAGGAGCACCATAACTCCATTTTCTTCAATACAACCATGGACAAGAGGGAAGTCAGTGTTACTCTTATAATCACCAGAATTATGCAACTTTTGTAATACAGAATACAATAAAAAAATTAGGTAGGGAAGCAAAATACCCTGTGACAAAGTGTCATCTGGTGGCCTTGCCTGCACAGAACAACACATCTAGCCAGTCGGGGGCCAGGTCTTCCGCCAGGCAAGGGCAGTCCTCTATTTTCTTAGCAAGAGCCCCAATGGTCCAGTTGAGGAAACTCAACTATAAAATTATTTTAAAGTGGTTGAATTAAACTGACAAAAACATGACTTTCGCCAAACAAAAGGCTTAGCATCGCTTCGAGTCAATGAAGCTGAAGAAGTCCCCCTGGAAGGAGGCAAAGGCTCCCAAAGAGAGAGCTTCTCTGATAGCATAGGAGAGGTAACTCCTGTGAATAAGCCTGGGAAGGGGACCAAGCTAAGGTGGCTTTGCCTTACTCTCTTAGCAGTCAGCAAATCATCAACCTCCTTGAGAGCATTCCTTGAAGAAGAGTACAGTACTATCTTGGGGAGTCTAGTCGAGGCATCTGCTTGGTTCCTCATAAAGACACAGGGTTCTGAGAGACCGGGGGAGTAGATGGGTCTTCTGAATAAAGCTCATAATAGCCTCTAACTGGTGCTTAAAAGGCTCTAATGACGGATCTTCTTGAGTTGGTGGAGGTGGAAGTGGAGGCAAGCGCCCATGAGCTGGTGTCAGAAGCACTGGAATAGGCACCAACGCAATTGGTGGAGACTGATGCTTCATACAGCTGGTGCTCCACATACAAAGGAAGTGACTTCGAACTGTCCAATACCGACTCATGAGCCAAGACTGGGCTCTGTTGCTCTTAACTGTAGGAACGGAATAGTCAGCCCCTTCGAAGTGCCTCTTGAGAGGGCAAGAGGTGGCAATAAGGTACCAACTGCTCTTCTTTTTGGGGCTGGAGGCTTTGGAGTCAGAGGAAAGTTGATGAGCACTTACACTAACACCTTTCCACTGCACTAATCTTGACACCTACTATGAAATTCTGAACCTTTGTCCTGGTGTTTTTCCGGAATAACTTTTTTTCTGTGCATTTGACAAAGATATTACTTAGCCATAGTATACTTTACATCCCTACCTAATTTTCGGCAGCATTCTTTATTACTTATACTTAAAAAAAGTATACTCATAAGAGTAAAATCAAGCAGCCGAAGCCAGTGGCGGAACACTCTAATGTATGAGTTCAAAGTTATATATGATGTAAGCATATGATATAGTACCGACTCCTCCCACAAGGTGATGCCGACAAACAGCTGTCTCTAAAATTCTGAATGAATATTTGTACCTTCAAGAATGGCTGCTATGGTAAGTCATTGTCCCCGTGGTTGCAGGACAGCTTTTGTGTTTCGACTTGCACAATTGTTTACAAGTGAAGAGGCTCGTGGCAAACCCTACGAAAGCTGGCTAGTGCCATTTTTTAAGGACAGGACTTTGATATTCATACCACTTAATAAGGTGACTTGGGACATCTCCAAACTGCATATGATTTTCGCCTCTGACCTTCGGTTTTGTGACGCAAAGGCGATTTATCCTGAAAATAACCATTTTTCAAATTCTATCTCCTCCCTTGATATTTAATATTAAGACCTAGGATTACTACCATATATAGACCTGATGTAGACCTCCAATCGAATGAGGAGTTTTTTTTCTAAAAGTCATATTTTGCTAGATATGAATTTTTCAATATGGTAAAAAAATAAACCCTATAAATCAGGAGAAAAAAATTTATATAAAAAAAAAGACGAAACAAAAATGGGAAAAAAGGGCTTCATTTGATTGTTCAATAATGTCTTTCTGAGTTATATACCAAATTCCAATGTTATAGCTTTAAAACTAAGTGAGAAGATAGATTTTGAAGGTCAATAACTATAGTTTTGAGATACGGGCGTTCAAAGTTTTCCTTCGTATTTCTATAAAGACAATGTTAATAAATAATGATTATTATGAATGTATATTTCTTTTTTGTGTATTAATAAACCCAAACTATTTTATTTATCATAATTTATTCATAAATGATGATCCCTTTGCTCATATATTGTAGCCTGGGGCACTGCTTGATGCAAGATGGGGCACTCCTTCCTACGCAACTCTCTCTCTCCCCTTCACTAACTCGGCTTATTACAGCGAATTTTCTTCTTCTGTATGTTAGCGAGATGTTTTCCTTGTATTTTCCTCTTTGGCATGATGAAATTCTTGCCGAAACAAAGATAAACAAACGTAAATGCAAGAGAATGTCAGAGGTGAAACTCGAAGGTGTACTCTCTTTTTACAAAGACAATTTAATAAATCACGATTATTATGAATTTCATATTCCATTTTGGGTATTAAAAAACCAAAACTATGTTATTTATCATAAATGAAGATCTCTTTGCTCAAAGATCGCAGCCTTGGGCACAGTGTGACGTGTGCTGTCAGGCAAGACGGGCGTTACTACGCAACCCTCCCCTCTCTCTTCACTAACTACGTGTATATTATGATATTCTGTAATAATACTTGAGCGATTTTTCTTCGTCTGTATGTTAGCGAGATGTTTTCCTTGTCTTTTCCTCATTGGCATGATGAAATTCTTGCTGAAACATACATAAACATACGTAAAAGCAAGCGAATGTAAGAGGTGAAATCGAACGTGTAGACTACTTGAAGTTTGTGCTCGTACTGGATCATGGTTGGACTTGGTAGCTGCCTGAAGTCTCCCTTCTCGACTCGGGGAATGTCTACAGATGCCATTTCTCCCAATTTCTTTGACAATAATCATCAAAATTTACGATAATAGAAGAAATATTGCATTTTCTTGTATTGATCAATGTTTTAAGCTTATTGAGTTACATTAACTAATTACCCTGTAACTACGAAAGTAAGAGGAATTTTGACGAAATATTTTGTATACGTATTCTCAATTGCCATGTGAAGCTCCATGAATTTTTTCGCCCTATACCCCCATATATAAGGGTTCCGGCCAGCCCCCTTAAACAGGTAAATGAATAATACGACCCTTTTTTGGTTAAGGAGTACACTCAAACATCCAAGGCTACTACTACTACTACTACTACTACTACAAAGTGTAAACTAGGAGTATTGGTTGTATTTCACTGTTGCCAGAGACCTAGAGGTTGAGACTTTTTCACAAACAGCCAATTATTCATCAAGAAGGAATCAAGTTAATGACGTCATAAGTTACATCATTATACCTTATGAAGACATTCCTCTGAGTTTGCTGGCGATGTCTGCAAGAAGTCAGTGTTACTCTTATAATCACCAGAATTATGCAACTTTTGTAATACAGAGTACAATAAAAAAAATTACGTGGGGATGTAAGATACCCTGTGACAAAGTGTCATCTTTGTCAGGTATGTTGATAAAATTTTATTCTGGATAAACACTGGGACACCAGCTATGAATCTCATAGTAAGGGGAGGCAAGTGAGACTGAGGGGGTGGCAACCCATGGGCAAACCCCACTGAACTTCTTTCTTCCTCCAGTATGCCTTCTTCCAGGTTTAAGGGAGCAGGACAGGGACCTTCATTTAGGAGCACCTATGGGACAGGAAGTCACCTCCTCCACAAACACAACACTATCACTTATCACATGAGTTGACACATTTTTGGAGAGCATTTTCATTGAATTACCTAACTCAGACATTGCACTTACAATTACATGAAGCTCTTGATTGAACCTTGATTCGAGACTGGCAATGGGATCAGGTTTGGAAGCATGGGGGCCTGGAATTAGAGTGCATGGTAGAGAGTCAGAGGATTAAGAATTGAAGGAAACAGTGAGAACTGGTGTTGAAGGGACAACTATCCTCTGTTAGTTAGCAGAATCGAGGCTAGCCTTACTTTTGGCTTTAGTGGCAGCCTTCCTCTTTCTTTCCCTTTCAAGCTTAACCAAATAAGATTTTAAAGCTTTCCACTTCCTATCTTCCCAGTCTTGACATTCAACACAGGTATTCTCAGTATCACAATGTACTCTACATTTGACACATTTAGTATGAGAGTTGGCTGACGACTTTTCTAACTTGGTTTTACATCGTTCACTATAAAAGCAAGCACTGGAAGAACTTGTATCTGACATTCTGCTAAGTAAAAGTTAACTAAGTAATTAAAGAAGCGAGGAATCATAAACTAAGCAAAAACATCAATAGAGAAGCTAAAAATCAAGAGTTACAACAAATTCTGAGTACATCACCATACAAACGATGATGGTAGCCTGCAGGAACACAGGAACAAACGGTGTTGGTCAAACGCCAGAGGAAAAACGATTGAGCTCTCTGCCACGTCATTCCACTCCTTACCTCAATAGTGGGAGGGGCTTAAGTCCCCTACACTAGACAATTGAATAGTTATCGCAATCTTGAATTTTCAGAATGCCGTGTGAAAAACTATAGCTTGTAATTATTTGGTAATTTACTTATCTAAAACTAAAATTTTACTAGATGTGAGGCATTACACTTTTCTAGGATTATGGAAAAATATTTCAGTCTCACTACAAAATAAAGAAACAATATGCCAGAAGAAAACTACTCTCAAGCCACCTGATATATGTGGCTAGTGTATTCTTGATCAGGCACTTTAAGAAGTGGATAAAAACCACCTGAAAAGGATGCCAGACTATTGAAATTCCTTAATTAAATGGCAAACATGCTTTTGGCTAAGAATAAAATAATTTCTTACTTATATATATAACAGCAAACTTTCAAACCATGTTATTTTCCATCTTGCCCCATGATGAGCCAGCAAAGCTTAACAAACTGTTGAATATCAGACAACTAAAATATGCTTCATACTGATGGTTAAAGCCCAAAAGAGGTACTAGGTAGGGTTACAGCTTGCATTTTAAAAATTTATACATAAAGAATCTCATTTAGAGTAACTTACTGATATCATTCAGGAATAAAGATTTAGCTACTAATTCTTAACTGTTTCAACATCTGAAAACTATTCTGTTAATGAATTATTCATCTCCAATTGCTTCTTCTTTTGCATAAAGACCTTCATTTCTTAATCATTCCTTTCAAACGCATTAAAATAAGTTGAAGTTAAAGATGTTTGCTGAACTCCCAAATGGGAATACATTGGTGTACCTCCTTCAGTAAACCTTGCTAAGCATACTGTATTTAATATTGAGGATCTCTGCAGCACACTTAGGCCCAAGGCTGCAATACTTTCCTTATTTAGATCTCCTTATAAGGTGTCCAACACCTTTACCTTCACCTTCCTCCAACTTTCCTCCATAACTTAAAACATATCCTTCAAGACAACCCATGTTAATTATAATCCCTGAACAACTTTCCCAAGCACTTCTTTTACAACATACTGTATGAAACTCTACCAATGATATACAGTGTTGCTACTAGGGTGAAGTTTGAATACTAATGGTATCTTTAGAAGAACCTGAGGTGCTATGGTTTGTGCCTAGGAGTTAGGGTAGTCACAAACTCAATATAGGACAACTAATTAACTATTATTATTAAAGGTAATAATTCAACTGGGATAATTAAAACTAATTAACTATTATTATTAACTGGGGAGCAATCAATTTCATCCACATCCTACAACACAAAGAAATATGAAGTACATTCAACATGATACAACATAGGTAAAGAAGCCTCAACTATACCACATCAAAGATCCAAGTATTATATGATTTCAATAGAACTTCCTGTGGGATATGTGATTTTGGCTGGTGAGAATGTGGTTACCTTGCATTCAACCAGTGTTTTCTAATCTCCTTCCACAAAAATACATCAGCGTACTATTGTGTTCTCTTACATAAAATATAAAAGGTGTCAAAACCTATGATGATAAATGAAAGTAATTCATTTTGTTGTTAGTTTTCCACTAAGTCATTCATAATGTGTAAAGAATAAGACTGATGACACAAAACTACCATAACCATGAACCTTGGATCTACACAAAAATACTTCAAAAGAATTATGCAAAGCAATATAAAGGCTGAATACTCTGTTAAAACAATTTGGAGTAAACACAAAAAAAAAATTATGCTGCACCAAGTAAACCTAATACTATGTAAATTGGACCATTTTTGCAGTAGGCACAAGCTATTTCATCCTGCGAAACCCAAAGTAATGAGCTCCTACAACCTCTTCTGGCCTTTGGTGATAATTTGGTCATACTCTCCTTATATGATAAAATGACATTATTATTTGGGGGCATGATGAATGACAGGTATTAATAAACAATGAGCAACATCTTTAAAACAGTGGTTGTCAACCTTTATATTATAACGCCACCTCTAAGAGGCGGTCCTTCCCTCTACAGCTCCCTTGCATCAAGAAGAGGAAGAAGAAGAAGAAGATCCGAATGAGTCCAACTAGAGTAGTAGACTATCAGAAACTAATGATATGAGACAATTAATTTTTTTTTCATAAACTTCTGAATATTAGTTCCTCACTCTTGTTAACCCTCTTACGCCGATTGGACGTATTATACTTCGAGATAAATTGTCTTTCGGGTGCCGATTGGACGAATCATACATCGACATAGAAAAGTTTTTTTTTAAATTCGCGGAAAAATACTTATAGGCCTACAAGGCGAAAACTTTTGAATCATGCACCTTGGGGGATGCTGGGAGCTCATGGATCAAGGTGTTGTTTTGTTTACAATCGTTATGCAGGCGCGCAAGCGTGAATTTCTTTCTTATCGCACTAAAAATTATCAGTGACACATCTCAGAAATTATTTCATCACTGAAATAATTTTTGCACCATTTTAAATTACCGTTACATGGAGTATTATATATGAAAATGTGCGCAATTTCATGAAGAATACAAAAAAAACTCATGATTGTAGCTTTTATCAGTTTTGAAATATTTTCATATAAATAACGATAAATGCCAAAATTTCAACCTTCGGTCAACTTTGACTCTACCAAAATGGTCGAAAAACGCAATTGTAAGCTAAAACTCTTATATTCTAGTAATATTCAATCATTTACCTTCATTTTGCAATAAATTGGACGTCTCTAGCACAATATTTTGATATATGGTGAATTTATGAAAAAAACTTTTTCCTTACGTTCTCGCGGTAACTCTTCGGATAAATTTGTTTGTGCGATTATCGTAATATTTGCACCATTTTCAATAAGCCATTACATAAAGTTTTATATATGGAAATGTGTGCAGTATCATGCACAATACAACTAAAAACAACCCATGGTTGTAGCTTTTATCAGTTTTGAAATATTTTCATATAAATAACGATGTGCCAAAATTTCAACCTTCGGTAAACTTTGACTCTACCGAAATGGTAGAAAAACGCAATTGTAAGATAAACCTCTTATATTCTAGTAATATTCAATCATTTACCTTCATTTTGCAACAAATTGGAAGTCTCTAGCACAATATTTTGATTTATGGTGAATTTATGAAAAAATAATTTTTCCTTACATTCGCACGGTAACTCTTCCGAAAAAAATCAGAAATTTTTTCGTGCTATTGTCGTAATGTTTGCACCATTTTAAATTAGCCATCACATAAAGTTTTATATATGAAAATGTGCACAATTTCATGTAGAATACAACGATTAATGATTGAAGGTTGTAGCTTTCCTCATTTTTGAAATATTTGCATATAAACCACGATAAATAGAAAAAAAACCACGTTAGGTCAACTTTTACTCTACTGAAATAGTCGAAAAACGCAATTGTAAGCTAAAACTCTTACAGTCTAGTAATATTTAGTCATTTATATTCATTTTCAAACAAATTCGTAGTCTCTAGTACAATATTTAGATTTATGGTGAATTTAAAAAAAAAAAAACTTTCCTTCCCTCCGAACGCGGATTCTCGGCCGCAAATCTCCGAAATGCGTACGTTGCATTCTCGTAATATTTGCTCTCATTTCATATTAGGCATTTCATAGAGTTTTATATATGAAAATATGCACAATTTCATGTAGAATACAACAAAAAAATAATTGAAAGTTGTAGGTTTCTCATTTTCAAAATATTTGAATATAAAAAAATATATAAAAAATTCCACATTCGGTCAAATTTAACTCGTACGAAATGGTCGAAAACTGCAATTGTAAGCTAAAACTCTTACAGTATAGTAATATTCAATTATTTATCTTCATTTTGAAAAAAATTGGAAGTCTCTAGAACAACATTTACATTTATGGTGAATTTTTGAAAAAATTTTACGTCCGCACGTTACGAATTCATGCATCATTTTGTGATAATATTTTTCTGCGTTGCTTTGATCGTTTTACAATGTGTTATATACCAAAATGATCGCAATTTAGTGTACAATACATAAAAAAAAAATTAACTCGTTAGCTTTAAAAGTTTTGCTCACAGCGCGATTTGAATACAATTATATATGAAATTTGGTTTTTGCGCTATCATATATCGCATTATTTATATATGATAGATATTTTTTTTTCATTTCTGATGGTTGCATACTAAACTCCAGCCAATGACAAAAAAAGGAGCCAAAAATGAATTCTTAATCTTGAAAACTAAGTGCGCCGTGATTTTTTGAAAAAAAATATTATTTCCGCTTCGGCGCTCACTCCGAGACCCCCATACGGGAGACAATTTTTATTACACCCCTTCGGTGTAAGAGGGTTGAGAGAATAACAAATATAATTAGAGAATTTTTTACTTTTCGCTAGGGCTCGCACACCTTTTGAAAATTGCCGACGCCCCCCAAATTGAGAACCATTGTTTCATAAAGATAGTTGCTTATTTCATGTCCTATGAGAATTTTCAGAGGAAAAATATAAAATCCTACAGAGCAAAAAAATGTTCTAGAATTATTCTCTCGCTCCATAATTAGTGAAACAGCACAAAAGCCATTCTTTGCAAAAACTGTAAAAGAATTCAGGAACTAGTAGGACTGGACCTACAAATCTTCTGGTAAAGGTTTATGTTTTTAAAACAACTTATTTTCAGAGCTTACACCATTCATCCCAATTAAATCATTTCAAAGTTTCACATTTTACAAACTGTGTTACCTACAATGTTGAATAAAGACTAATTGTTGAAAAAAAATAAATATCAAAGAAACCTCATAACAAATTAATCTCATAAACAACAAGTTTACATAACCTTACCTGGCTTTTCTGTCTATAGTCTAAACTCTAGTCTATACTCTAACTGTAATAACCTCAAAAATGTAAAAAAAGAATCTCAGTTTGTTTGCTATCAAAACTCATTTTACTCAAAGGTCTCCCATACATCGTTTATGAAAACAATCTAGTTTTAAAAAATTCAAAAGACTTATGAAAGAATCCAAAAGCCAAATACCATAATGAACCCAAAATGACAACTAAACAGCAGGTCCAGCCTTACTACTATACACAAGTTCTCTACCTTATAATGAAGATCTGGATGATATTTGCATACCGCACAAAAATTGGCAGCGCATTGCTTTAAAGAAAAATCATAAAAGCTGAATTGGGCTCTTTAATACATTCCATAGGAACTACTCATTTACTGGAAAATGTCAAACAAGGTCATGGAAGGTAATTCTATAATTATCTCTTATGAAGAAAAGAACCGGGAGAATTTGTAATGGTATAAATCAAGCAAGGGAAAACTGATGTTAATTAGCAAACAAAAATACTTTTTCAAACTTTAAAGCGGTAGAGAGAAGGTAAAGCTTGGAGAATTACTATGCATCAAAATAATATTTTCTTTTAAGACTTTATATAACATTTATTCAGTTTATCGTTCATGAACAATCTTGAATAAAACGTAAACTACAGTACATGAACATACAGTTAAGAAAAAATATAGTTCCTGAAACTATTTTACAAGACACAAATTACTCTTCAACTATCCACTGAAAAAAATTCACATTCCAAGAAAATATCAACCGACTTGTAAACCATTCATATTTCTTTGCTGAAAACTGCTCAAAATCAGATAACTCCAGTTAACACAAAAATCAACTTGTATGTTCATAATTTTGTAAGAATTTCTATGAAAATGGTAACTTGATATTCCTTCTCCAATAATCATGGAACATTGCTGTACAAGAAACTTAGGAAAATTTCATATAATCTCCAGAGCTAGAGAAAACAAGCATTTGTCTCAAATTGCTTCTGTCAACAAGATTAGAAATACTGCATGCCAAAAGTTTTGAGAAAGGTATTATACAACAGCATCAGTTTTATCACTCAAGCTTGACTTATCACATTATAATTATGTCACAAGCACAAATACACAAGGGAATCATCTATGTATGTTGTACCTTAACATTTCAACTTAACCTGTCTCCTTTTTCTATTGACCTTAATAACTTTTCATGTCATTCTGACAAATCTATATTATGGATAATAAGTAAACTCTGATTAAGAGATACCATTTTGGAGTATTTATAATAAAAAAAATTGTACATAGTACACAGTGCTGATTACTAACCTGATAATTATATAGGCCGAAAAACTTTGGTAGTAACGTTCTAGGGTTCTGGTTCAGATTCTGAAATACAAGACAAACTTTTATTGAAATCAATCATCTTACTACAAAGAAGTACAACATACCTAAACTTTGAGTATACAAAATAATTAAATAAAAAGTAAAAAAGTGATACTGCCAGAGAACAAATAAATAGAATGAAAGATCTCTAGTAAGACACATAAGACTTTCATATGGGGCACACTGTAGGCATTGCCCTCATTGGGAAAGGAAATTATCCTGAAAATTATTAGTCAAAAGTACTAGAATCTCTGAAAGAATTGTATTTTATACCAAATAGATATTAAATTTGGGAAATTAACTTGAAAATTATAATAAAACAAAGTAAATATTAGAAGACTGAAGTAAACAGTAAAAGACACTGTAAATCAGTGGAAGAGCAGAGAAAAAATACCGTTACTACTACCACTGTGACTGCTAGATTTAGCATTGATGCTTGTGGTGCACAAACAACTTATGCTAATATTCATCTTATCCATATCTTTTCTCCAACACAGATCCCCCCTCTGAACCTCTGTCTGCATATACTTCAGTTTGAGACACTTTCTGAATTAACATACATATATCACACATCAGAGTCCAATTTTTCCTTCTGAGACTGCATTTCTCCTTATTGTATTCACATTTCCTATGAAATATAGAAAAATAGACTTTGCCCAATTTAGGACCACTACAGTCGTCATTCTGTGTACAAAACAGCCTTCATATTTTTTGCGAACAATTGTTTAATCACACTCTCTTTGACAAGGAGCCAAAAACTCAACTGCCATTCTAACTTGGGTTAGTACTTCATCCAAAGACTCGAACAAAGATAAGAGCAAAATGCAAAAATTTGTAATAAACCAAGAAGCCTGGCAAAACTGTTTTGGAATCACAGCTTGCTCCACAACAAGAGGTTTTACTGTGTCCAAAGATTTTACAGGCAGTCCCCCAACTCATGACAGGGGTTCCGTTCATGAGATGCGTCGTATGCCGAAAATCGTCGTAAGCCAGAAAATCGTCAAAAATCCTAGGAAAACTTTACTTTTAATGCTTTGGGTGCATTAAAAACTATGTTAACTACATTTTTATGGCATTTTTCATAAAAAAAAAACTTCAAATATAGATTATTTTGCATTTTTGGAGTCATATTTCTTCCGCCAGACCGGTGCCGTAAGCACTGTAACCCTAGAACATGCGTCGAAAACCTGAATTTCTGGTGAATATAATTGAAAAGTGTCGTAACCTCAAAACATCGTAAGCCGAACCCGTCATAAGCCAGGGACTGCCTATACATTCTTTTGTCATGATGCCTGGCTGCGTCGGACAAACAATCCTTCCAAAGCTGGAGGTATTTTTGGGATGGAGGAAGGACAAACAAGAAATTCCACCTTGGTTAATCCCAGGATGACCAGTGCTGACAAAAAGTCTATGACATCTAGGTCTTAGATGACAAGTCCTTTTAAGGTAGCATCTTAGGGCTCTGACTGGGCAAATTAAGAGCTCCCGTGGGTCACTGTCCACAAAGCCATTCAATGATGGAATGGAAAAGGAGGCAAATCTATCGTCATGTACCGAGGGATTTTGGGTCTTGGCCATGAATTCGGGGACAAACCCGAAGATCACCGACCCCATCCCTGGTATGTTTCACGTCATAACTCAGGTTATGAAGCTCCCCCACTCTCTTTGAAGAAGCCAATGCAAAGAGGAAAACTGTCTTTAGCGTCAGATCTCTGTCAGATGAACGACGTAAGGGCTCAAGTGAGGCTTCTCAGGACAAGCGAAACATCCCTTGAGGTCCCTTGGAGAACAGGTTTGTTTGAAACCCCTGAACCAAAGGAAATCTCCCAAGATGAAAAGATGTCTACGCCTAGTGCTGCTCTGTAGCCTCTGACAGCAGAAAAAGAGAGACCTTTCTCATCTCTGAGGAAGATAAAAAAATCTGCTATCTGCTGAACAGAGGCTTTGAGTGGAGAGAAACCCCGTCAACGACACCAATCACAGTGGACTGCCCATTTCCCCTGGTAAACTGCTGAAGAGGTTTTTCTGAGGTAACTGGACATATGTCCCGCTGCCTCCTAAGAAAATCCTCTCGCTTAGAGATACTCCATCCGTGAAGAGTCAGGGATTCTACCAACTGGTGAAATCTTTTGACACGAGGTTGACAAAAAAGTTGTCACCACACAGGACTCTCTCTTGGAACCTCTGCCAGAAGAGACAGAAGGTCCGGGAGCCACTTTGCTTGAGGCCACAGAGGAGACCCCAAGGTCATCCTTAGATTTCAAGAACTCATTACCCTGTTCAGACCTTGAAGGATCAGGCAAAACGGAGGGAAGACATAAACCTTGAGATTGTCCCAAAGGTGTTGGAAGGCATCCTCTGCTAGAGCAAGAGGATCCAGGACCACAGAAAAGTAAACCTCCAGAAAAGTAAACCCGAAAAAGCCTTTCCGCCACGACCTGATCCAAAGACCATTCCGTGCCCAGGATCTGGTTCCGACGACTCAGTCTGTTGGCTACCACATTGCTCTTGCCCAGAATGTACCTGGCAGAGAGCTCCACCCAGTTGTCAATTGCCCATTGGTGTAATTCCCCTGTCAAGGAATGCATGAGATAAAACACCAGTCCCCTGTTTGTTCACATAAGCCACAACCGGGGTGTACTTAGACATCAGAACTACTGAATGACCTTCCACTTTCTCCCGAAATTCGTTCAGCGTTCAGCTCCAAAATCTTGATGCAAAGAAGCTTTTCTTCCACACTCCAAATGCCTGGCGTAAGGTGGTCTCCCAGATGAGCTCCCCAACCCGAGATGGAGGCATCTAAAAACAGAAGGAAGTCCGGAACGTAGACGAATTCCCACAGAGATATTCTGGTTGTCCAACCATCAATGAAGGTCTTACCTCACTTCCTTGGACAGAGGGACTCTCTGTAGTGGAGAATCTCTCGCTGGGGACCAGAACTCTTTCAGTCTCCATTGCAGAGACCGAAGATGAAGACGCCCATGAGGGGCCAGCTTCTCCAGTGAAGACAAAAGCCCCAGGAGGACCTGCCACTGGTGTGCTGTCTGTTTGGGTTGAGACAAGATCTTCCGTGCTAATAACCATAACTTGTCTAACCTTTGGTCCAACAAAAAAAAACCCTCGATGCTGCTGTATCTATAACCATACATAGGTAAAGAATTTTCTGGCTAGGAAACCAGGTTCGACTTCTCTAGGTTGATCATTACGCCCTGCTCCTGACAAAACTGAAGAAGACAATCACCATCCAGAAGCAGTTTCTCCCTGGAGCTTGCTAATACCAGCCATTTGTCGAGGTATCTTAACAGGCGAATCCCTTGAGCATGAGCTCATTTCGATAAGAGGGCAAAGACCCTTGTGAACACCTGAGGAGACATGGTCAACCCGAAGCACAGGACCTTAAACTAAAAGATCTGCTCTCCAAAAGTGAAACAAAGAAACTTTCTGGATGAGAGGTGAATAGGGATTCGGAATAACATCCTTTAAGTCTATCGACAGCAAGAAGTTGTTGTCCCTTATCGCTGCTAACAATGTTCGAGACGACTCCATCTTGAATCTCGTCTTCCTGACAAAATGATTCAGGTGGAAAGATCGATTACTGGTCTCCAGTCACCTGCTGCTTTGGGCACCAGGAAAATCCAACTGTAAAATCCAGAAGACTGATTCTTTACTTCTATCGCACCCTTGTTCAGCATTTTCAACACTTCCTCCCAAAGAGCCATGGACTTCTGAGTCATGGGCTAAGTCTGATTGAAAAGGGGTCTGTCCGAGAGGGGGGGAGAGAAGTTGAATGGTAGTATTTACTACCCATTTCTCCGCTTCCGTACCCTTGCCACTTGGCCCACTGGCCCGCCAGGCATCCACCTACCGGTGGCGATGGAGAGGGAGAGGCACCTGCTCTATCAACGACCCCCTCTGCCCCTTCCCCTTGTGGCCCTACCAGGCTTGTAGGGGCGTGGTTGAAAGGGGCATTGTTGTTCCTTTGCCTTGGCCTGTGAGGGAGATTGGGAAACCCTCCCAAAGGCAGAACTTTTTGGAGGAGGAGGGGGTGTCTTGAACGTGCCTCTGACCTCGAAACCGCTTGATGTACCAACCTGTCTTTCATATCTGCGCATCACCGGTCAATAGCATCTTCCAATTCAGTCCACAGAAACAGGAACTGAGACTCCAGCAGATCCCCATTTCTGAGAGATGATAAAGACTCAGCTCAGAGTCCACCGAATTTGCCACCTTGGACAATGCTACATCTCTCCTGGCAAGGAGGTGGTTGGCCCACAGGTTGGAACTATGGTGTGTCAGATAAGAAATGGCTTTAGCTCCAGACTGCAACAGTCTATTGAGAGAGGAAGGACTCACTAAACCTCCATCAGTCCTATCTGAAGCAATCTTGGCTATTCCGATGGACCACAAGTCCAGCCAGGAGACCGCCTGGAAGATCGAAGCCACATTAGTCTTTATAGCCAAGAACTCTTGAGATGAAAAGGCAGGGCCTTCAGCCCTAACCTGTTCCACAGTTAGGCCAGGTTTTAGATGTATCACATCAATTGAACTATTATAGTGGAATTATGGAGGAGTAATGAGAGAGAGAGAGAGAGAGAGAGGAGAGAGAGAGAAAGAAGAGAGAGAGAGAGAGAGAGAGAGAGAGAGAGAGAGAAATTGGTGGTTGGATGGTTAACGATTGGATTGACTGTTGGTGCTGGGTTGTCTGCTGGTGCTGTTGAAGTTTAGAGTTCTGTATCTTCAGTGAATTTTGGTCAGTCTTTAGTCAGAAGCTGTGAGAGACAGTAGTGTTGGGAGCATTTTAGTGAAGGCATTGATATTCAGCAAAGTTTTGTGTTTTTGTTTGTTATTTGGTTGTTGTTAAGTTGGTGTTGTTAGCTTAGAGTTGTTGTGCCTGTGCTGTTGTGATTTTTGTGTTGTTTGTGCAGTGGTCTTTTGTTGTGTTGTTGAGTTTTTGTTGTTATATGTGGGTTGTGCTGTGTTGTTGGGTTGCTTGGTTGTTTGCTGTGTTGTTGGGTTGTGGTTGTGTTCTTTGGTTGTTTGCTGTGTTGTTGGGTTGTGGTTGTGTTCCTTTTTTGTTGTTGAGTTGTGGTTGTGTTCCTTGGTTGTTGTTGTGTTGTTGAGTTGTGGTTGTGTTCCTTGGTTGTTGTTGTGTTGTTGTGGTCCTTGGTTGTTGTTGAGTTGTTGGGTTGTAGTCCTTGGGTGTTGTTGGGTTGTGGGTTGCGGTTGATATCTCTCTGAACTCGACCGGCAGACAGCACAGCATAACCCGGAGTATCTGCAGTTGGGTAAGTACATGTGTTTGGAGAGTGTTTGTTTTTGTGTTTGTTTTGTTTGTTTCTTGTCAATTGTCCTGCGTGTATGCTGTAGTAAAGAGGAAAGTGTGACTGGGGTGAGTTGGGCAGCTGAGTGATTAGGTTTATGTGGGACGGATTTTGCCAGCTTGTTTTTTTTTAGCTTGTTATCCCGCCACAGAATAGTACTTCCTATGCTGCACAAAAGGAGGGGGAAGAAGCTTAGATGACCTAATAGAACGCAGAGATCCATCTTGGTCCAACACCAAAGCGTTCACGCGCTGTAGGATGGACCGAGCGTGACCCGACAAGGGGAGCTCAAAAGAAGTTCTAAAGTCCAATTTAGCACCCAGCATGGCCTCAATACCCATTGGGGTGATAGAAGATTCAGTTTGTGCCCTACCTTTGAGATTGTTGAGATCACAAATGAGATCAACAACCTCTGCAAATGAGGACATAAACTCTTGGTTATCTCCCTCCTCTTGCTCCAGCACAGGTGACCGATGACATGAAGAAGACTGTTTGGCAATATCCTCCTCCTCCCATAAAACTACTGTAAAGGCTTCCCCAGGAAGCCCAACATTCTTGACAACATTGGTTGGCATGTAAGGTCTAAAACCAGAAGATACTGAGATCAAAAGCTCTTGAAACTCATCTCGCAGCGACACTTGTACACGATTGCAACTTGAACAGCGTACTGGCTCATGAGAAGCACCTTGTCTATGATCATGAAAAGGATCATGTACACGTATATCTGGTGAAACCCGTATATGGTTGCAGGAGGAAGCATGTTCATGATTGCGTGATGATTCGAGTACACAACCTTGAGAGGTCAACCAGGCACAATCCCAAGACGAGGAACGTCGCTGACGAGAGCTAACTGAAGGAGATAGGCTTCTAAAGCTAAGGTCTCTTCCAGGAGAACAAGAAGCACATCCACTGACCAATGAAGCCTCATGTCTTCAACCCTCAGCTTCAGTCTTGCCAATTGCAGAATTCTTAGGCGAATAAAGCAACCTTCACATCTGCCATCTTCGACCTTTTAATCGGTACTTTACTGATTTTGCGCCGACGAACTGGTACAAGAATAGACGAAGGGGGGGTTACCCCCACCCTCACCAACACATACTTGCAATGATGAATCACGTTCACGAACAGAAGATGTTACCATACTCTTAATGCTCGCCACACTCACACCACCACGAACACGTACATGAGAGAGAGAAACACAGTCGTAAATGGAAGAGATACATAACTCTCATGACATACAGGTGATACACAGGCATGTATTGCAAAGGAGGATGCCTTCTTCCCACTACCTCCACTGCCAACCTCATGAATGTGAACGTGTGAAGAAGAAACGTGACCTTGTGGTACATAAGAAGAAACACTTCTCTCATTATCACGGAAACGAATGTGCGAGGGAGAGACACGGTCATGAAAGGAAGAAGGCTATGCACTTCTTTCACTCGAAGACGATGACACCACAGTCCTTTATCCTCCAACGTCTGACACGACGGGGAGAAGGGGATAGTGTAGGTATAGGAAAAGGAGAGAAACTCCTCTCTCTACACGATCTCTCACTAGCTGGAGTAGGAGACGAGACTCTCCGTTTCCGACTCCTCTCCTGTGTGGACCCAGCAGAAATCCTCTCTCGCAAAACAGAGTCCAGTCTCTTGTAGACCGCTTGAACTAATGCCTCGGTCAGCTCTGTGAGAGCAAGCAATGACGTCATAACAGGGAGAGGTGACGTCACAGCTGGGGGATGAACGGCCACCGCATCTGATGTCATAGGCTGAGAGGATGCTGGGAGTGATGTCACAGCACCTCTAAAACTGAGGCTGGTTGATGGCCTCAGCGGTGGAGTGATAAGATGCGACCAGGGAGCGTTGATGAGGAGGATGGGGCTCCGCAAGGTGGCAGCACATGAGATCCAACGTGAGGAGTCCAGGGGGGAGACGGGACTGCTATAGGGGCTGGGGTTGGGGGTACACGCCTCTAAGAAATGTGACAGCAGTCCATCCAGCGACGCCCACACAGTCGCCATCTTGGACGACCCCAAATCTGAAAACAAGTCATTACATGGTACAGCCTCCTCCCCCTCAATTATAAAGTGAGAACCCGAGGAAGAGGGGGCTACATTACATGTAACATTATCCTGTGGAACTCCCAATACTTCCATTGACGAATCAATGGAAGAAAAGGAAGAAGACGGGCATATTCACATCCATCCATCCATGGAGAAGAAAAACACTCCCAAGAAGGAAGAGTCGAAACTCTATGATGTTCCCTCCAATTATAAAACTCAACATTCCTAGGCCAGGCATGATATTCCTGACAAGGCTTAGTTATTGTACAATAATTAGCAAGGCACCTACTGCACATCGTATGTGGGTCTGTGGCACAGAAGCTAAAAACCTTGAGCAGGGAAATCCACGAATTCCCGGGCACATGCGTTGATGAGGCCATGGAGAGACTGTAGAATCCATATCCAGAAATAAACAAACGAGCACTCTCTAAAAGAAAAGAAAAACAGGCACAAATCAACTGGCTTGGAAGAAGAGCAAAGCGATAGCATCTCACTCTCCAAGGTGGTAAAGAAAAGACTAAAGACGTCACGAGGTAGTGCGCAGTCTCTGACCAGCTATCACCTCGTATGCGCAGGAGTTGCCAGATCTCACAGATTCCTTGCTTGCAGTCTTTGATTGTTTTTAACCGGTTACCAGCTGGCGCTTGGAAAATATCCTATTGTTAAGACCGAAGGTTTGTTCCGCATATGAACAACATGAAAAAAATAAAATATGCCCATGTTCAGATCCATGACCTGGGAAATAGTCAGAACAGGTAAGAAAGGATTTATAAAGACTGAGTTTTGCAAATGATGAAATCATACCTTTCCAATATAAAATAAGAAAATTATGATAACAATAATATTGGTAACCTTTAAGCAAATTTTCTCATATTTCTCAATATATTCAGCTCACTAACTAAGGTGAAACCTGTTTTCTCACCTTCAGTTGGGGTTATAACCCAAGACAAACAACCAAGTATCAAACCTATATGTATAGCATGAATAGAATTTGTACCATATTCCATGTGCATATTCTATAAATTGGAGATGTAAAAGTAACAAAGATATGGTATTCCCAGCTTAGTAAGCCACTTCCTTCCAAAAGCAAACACGGGGCACACATAGATTACTGTAATCATGGAATGCACATGTCTATTTGGCATCACACATTGTACTGTCCACCTGTAGATATAAGGCAACCCCTTTTGTAAGTGAATGTCTCTAATTACAACTCACTAGAGGAAAAAGCACTATGCAGGCATCAGATGATTACCACGTAATGGGGAAGCCCTATAAATGTGTTTAGCGTAAAACTTATCAAGTGTGTTACTTGGCCACAGAAGTCAAGGTATCACTTAGCTGATGTTCTTGTCCTCATTGGTAGGTGTGGGCAGCCTCTGGATTACATACACTGCACTTATTCTCAAACAAGAATTCACATTAGCTTTAACCATTATGATATACTAGTTTGCATTTTTAACTGTTTAGAATTTGGTAATATATGTTTCTTGCATGGAATTCATTTGTTTGTTTGTTTGTATGGTGATTTTACGTTGCATGGAACCAGTGGTTATTCAGCAATGGGACCAACGGCTTTTACGTGACTTCTGAACCACGTCGAGAGTGAACTTCTATCACCAAAAATACACATCTCTCACTCCTCAATGGAATGGCCGAAAATCAAACCCGCGACCACCGAGGTGGGACGCTAATACCATACCAACCACGCCGCTACAGAATTCATTACCCGCCTATCATAAGATGACTCTACCGGTTTATTAATCCTCCACTGTTTATAAGAGTCCCTTATTAAATACATAGTTCTATCAAAGATATATTTTCATTTTCATTTACAGTAAAATCATCAATGTATTTCTTTTGTTTCATATCCTAAAATATTGCAAAATATTCAATTTTTTTCCAATAAATCAATTTGAAATGACTAAAGCATTATTTGACCCTATTTCAAAATATGCCAATAATGCCTCCCTGCATTTCCTGAAAAAACAAAAAATTTGTATGAACTAGGAAATTAAAACTTGTAATTTCAAAGCAACAAGACTACCTATATTAACATGCCTTTTAGTCTGCAGATTTTGCAAGTCTACGACACGGCAGACAATGAGTATGATTTAGATCTACTGGACCCAGTTTTCAAAACAAATCCTGGCTTTCTGCAAACAGGATATAATGGACAAATAACTTTACTGTCATCCTCACTAGTTTGTCTAAACCAAAGGCACAGCTCAAAAATGGGTCTTAATAACTCGCTACAAATGAGTGTGACACACTGCCTTATCCAGCAACCATTGTAACAATATAACACCATGTGTAACAGCAGCAGAATCATCGGTAAAAATTATATTGCACCTGTTGTTGAAAAATAAGTACTTTTGTCCTGGCCTGAAATCTTATATCAAACAACCACACTCAATCTGAAATGCAAATGAAGTACACAGCCCCAGTACCATCTTCAAATGTGTGGTGTAACATGTACGTAAATATATTAGACATGGTTCGTCACATAATACATCCCCTACTTCACATAGAAATTTACAAATTCATCGGAGTCTCTTACATATTAATATTCTTGCCATGATACTATTATGGCCAGATTTTTAAATCTTTGGTGAAAAAACAATTCACTTCCAAACCAGGCAAAAACAGAAATGCATAAAGTAAAGGTTCAACTGGAGATAAAACTTACCATATAATAACCTGGCAACAGCTTTTGAAGGAACTCTGCTTCCTTGTGCTGCACTGTTTTAATGATGAATTCATCATCACTGGTGAGGTAAAATATTGACCCACTTGCACCGGGATTACTTAATTCTCTAAGGGGCTCCGTACATAAGGAAACCTGTCAAGAGAAAACAAAAGTGAAAACAAAAGAACATAAATTACATACATTTTCAAATTTTGTCTGCAACTTATCCTACTTTCTTACAACTTTAAACAAATTTTTCAGCATGTCAATAAATGTTATGCCCTCAAGAGCAGCAGCATTTATATTTGAGCAATGATATTCTTAGTCTACATCTGTTTTACTCAACCCTTAAGGGCCGGGCTAAAAAATCAATATGCAGCACCGCAGACCGGGCAACCTTTGAGGTCAGCCAATTTAAGAAAAAACACATCAATGCAAAGAGGAAGACATGAAAATGCGCACGGTGTAAGAAAATATTCTAAAAAATTCTCCCTACCTTCCATGAGAAGTTGAAAATGACTGTTTGTGAGGCCTCTTTTACAAGACAATTGTAAATTTTGCCAAGTTACAAAAGTTTTTTCTAATAATCGCCCTAATCTTATTCTATCTTGTAAAATTATAATTAGAGCTCATACATTACCTTAACCCTCTTACGCCGAAGGGGTATAATAAAAATAGTCTCCCATATGCCGAGGCGGTCTCGGAGTAAGCGCCGAAGCGGAAAAAATATTTTTTTCAAAAAATCACAACGCGCTTAGTTTTCAAGATTAAGAGTTCATTTTTGGCTCCTTATTTTGTCATTGCCTGAAGTTTAGTATGCAACAATCAGAAATGAAAAAAAATTATCATTATCATATATAAATAATGCGATATATGATAGAGCGAAAACAAAATTTCATATATAGTAATTGTATTCAAATCGCACTGTGAGCAAAACGTTTAAAGCTAACAAGTTAATATTTTTTTTTTGTATTGTACACTAAATTGCAATAATTTTGGTATATAACACATTGTAAAACGATCAAAGCAACACAGAGAAAATATTATCACAAAATGATGCATGAATTCGTAACGCACGGACATAAAAAAATGTTTTTTTCAAAAATTCACCATAAATCTAAATATTGTTCTTGAGACTTCCAATTTGTTTCAAAATGAAGATAAATGATTGAATATTACTATACTGTAAGAGTTTTAGCTTACAATTTCAGTTTTCGACCATTTCGGACAAGTTAAAGTTGACCAAATGTGGAATTTTTTTTAGATATTTTTTTTATATGCAAATATTTCGAAAATGAGAAACCTACAACCTTCAATTATTTTTTTTTGTATTCTACAGGGATTGCGCACATTTTCATATATAAAACTGTATGAAACACCTAATATGAAACGGAGCAAATATAACGATAATGCGACGTACGCATTTCGGAGATTTGCGGCGGAGAATCCGTGCGCGGAGGGAAGGAATGTTTTTTTAAAAATTCACCATAAATCTAAATATTGTGCTAGAGACTTTGAATTTGTTTCAAAATGAAGATAAATGACTGAATATTACTAGACTGTAAGAGTTTTAGCTTACAATTGTGTTTTTCGACTATTTCGGGAGAGTAAAAGTTGACCGAACGTGGTTTTTTTCTATTTATCGTGATTTATATGCAAATATTTCGAAAATAAGAAAAGCTACAACCTTCAATCATTTTTAGTTGTATTCTACATGAAATTGTGCACATTTTCATATAAAACTTTATGTAAAGGCTAATTTAAAATGGTGTAAACATTACGACAATAGCACGAAAAAATTTCTGATTTTTTTCAGAAGAGTTACCGCGCGAACGTAAGGAAATTTTTTTTTTTTCATAAATTCACCATAAATCGAAATATTGTGCTAGAGACTTCCAATTTGTTGCAAAATGAAGGTAAATGATTGAATATTACTAGAATATAAGAGTTTTAGCTTACAATTGCGTCTTTTGACCATTTCGGTAGAGTCAAATTTGACCAAAGGTTGAAATTTTGGCACTTATCGTTATTTATATGAAAATATTTCAAAACTGAAAAAAGCTACAACCATGGGTTGTTTTTAGTTGTATTGTGAATGAAATTGCACACATTTCCATATATAAAACTTTATGTAACGGCTAATTTAAAATGGTCCAAACATTACAACAATTGCATGAAAAAATTTATCGGAAGAGTTACCGCACGAACGTTAAGGAAAAAGTTTTTTTCATAAATTCACCATAAATCAAAATATTGTGCTAGAGACGTCCAATTTGTTGCAAAATGAAGGTAAACGATTGAATATTACTAGAATATAAGAGTTTTAGCTTACAATTGCATTTTTCGACCATTTCGGTAGTCAAAATTGACCGAAGGTTGAAATTTTGGCACTTATCATTATTTATATGAAAATATTTAATAATTGATAAAAGCTGCAATTATGAGTATTTTTTTTGTTGTATTCTACATGAAATTGTGCACATTTTCATATATAATACTCCATGTAATGGTAACTTAACCCTTAAACGCCGAATGGACGTATTAAACGTCGAGTCAAAATCTCCCCCGATTTCCGAATGGACGTACCATACGTCGGCTCAAAAAAGTTTTTTTAAAAATTCGTGGAAAAATACTTATAGGCCTACCAGCCAAAAACTTTTGAATCACGCGCCTTGGGGGATGCTGGGAGTTCACGGATCAAGGCGTTGTTTTGTTTACAATCGTTACGCAGGCGCACAAGCGCGAATTTCTTTCTTATTGCACTAAAAAGTATCAGTGACAAATCTCAAAAATTTTATCACTTTGACATAATTTTTGCACTGTTTTAAATTATCCGTTACATGAAGTATTATATATGAAAATGTGCGCAATTTCATTTACAATACAACAAAAAAATACTCATGATTGTAACTTTTATCAGTTTTGAAATATTTTCATATAAATAACGATAAGTGCCAAAATTTCAACCTTCGGTCAACTTTGACTAAACCGAAATGGTCGAAAAACGCAATTGTAAGCTAAAACGCTTATATTGTAGTAATATTCAACTATTTACCTTAATTTTGTAACAAATTGGAAGTCTCTAGCACAATATTTCGATTTATGGTGAATTTATGAAAAAACTTTTTCCTTACGTCCGCGCGGTAACTCTTCCGAAAAAAATCATACATGCGATTGTGGTAATGTTTGCACCATTTTAAAATTAGCCGTTACATAAAGTTTTATATATGGAAATGTGCGCAATTTCATGCACAATACAACTAAAAACAACCCATGGTTGTAGCTTTTATCAGTTTTGAAATATTTTCATATAAAAAATGATAAGTGACAAATTTTCAACCTTCGGTCAATTTTGACTCTACCGAAATGGTCGAAAAACGCAATTGTAAGCTAAAACTCTTATATTCTAGTAATAGTCAATCATTTACCTTCATTTTGTAACAAATTGGAAGTCTCTAGCACAATATTTCGATTTATGGTGAATTTATGAAAAAAATAAAATTTTCCTTACGTCCGCGCGGTAACTCTTCCGAAAAAATCATACGTGCGATTGTGGTAATGTTTGCACCATTTTAAATTAGCCGTTACATAAAGTTTTATATATGAAAATGTACGCAATTTCATGTAGAATACAACGAAAAATAATGAAGGTTTGTAGCTTTTTCTCATTTTCGAAATATTTGCATATAAATCACGATAAATAGAAAAAAAAACACGTTCGGTCAACTTTGACTCTACCGAAATGGTCGAAAAACGCAATTGTAAGCTAAAACTCTTATATTTTAGTAATATACAATCATTTACCTTCATTTTGCAACAAATTGGAAGTCTCTAGCACAATATTTCGGTTTATGGTGAATTTATGAAAAAACTTTCCTTCCCTCCGCGCGCGGATTCTCCGCCATAAAACTCCGAATTGCGTACATCGAATTCTCGGAAAATTTGCTCCGTTTCATATTAGGCATTTCATAGAGTTTTATATATGAAAATGTGCGCAATTTCATGTAAAATAAAAGGAAAAATATTTGAAGGTTGTAGCTTTTCTCATTTTCGAAATATTTGCATATAAATCACAATAAATAGAAAAAAAACCACGTTCGGTCAACTTTGACTCTACCGAAATGGTCAAAAAACGCAATTGTAAGCTAAAACTCTTACAGTATCGTAATATTCAATCATTTGTATTCATTTTGAAACAAATTGGAAGTCTCTAGAACAATATTTAGATTTATGATGAATTTTTTAAAAAAACATTTTTTTACGTCTGCGCGTTACGAATTCGTACAGCATTTTGTGATAATATTTTTCCGCTGTTGCTTTTATTGTTTTACAATGTATTATATATCAAAATGATTGCAATTTAGTGTACAATACAACGAAAAAAAAGAAACTCGTTAGCTTTTACCGTTTTTTGCACAGCGTGATTTTAATACAATTATGTATCGCTACCATATATCACATTATTTACATATGATAATGATATCATTTTTCATTTCTGATGATTGCATACTAAATTTCAGGCAATGACAAAAAAAGGAGCCAAAAATGAACTCTTAATCTTCAAAACTAAGCGCGCTGTGATTTTTTGAAAAAATTATTTTTTCCGCTTCCACGCTCGCTCAAAACCGGCTCCGGAATTCGGGGGAGTTTTTGATTTTTACCGCTTCGGCGTTTAAGGGTTAAAATAGTGCAAAAATTATGTCAAAGTGACGAAATAATTTCCGAGATGTGTCACTTGATACTATTTAGTGCGATAATAAAGAAATTCGCGCTTGTGTGCCTGCGTAACGATTGTAAACAAAACAACGCCTTGATCCATGAGCTCCCAGCATCCCCCAAGGCACATGATTCAAAAGTTTTCACCTGGTAGGCCTATAAGTATTTTTCTGCGGATTTAAAAAAAAAATTTTTGTCGACGTTTAATATGTCCAATCGGCAACCGGGAGACAATTTATCTCAACGTTTAATATGTCCAATTGGCGTAAGAGGGTTAACATTTAAGAACTAAAATCAGTAACAAATTAATTCTGAGTATATCTGTTGTAAAATACTTATGTAAATTTACAGGCAGTCACCGGTTATTGACAATCCGGTTTTACAGGGCTTGTCTAGTGGCTAAATGTGCCAATTTCCGATTATCAGCACCGATAATTGGGTATTGATGCCAATAAATACATAACAGAGGCACCATTAAGCGGTTATCGCTGCCAAAATCCGGTTATATATAAGTGATGAAAATTGACAATTTACAGTTAAAGGAGATTTTCGCTTATCGTCAAGCTGTAGGAATGGAACCCTCATCGATAACCAGGGACTGTGTACTGAGATCGAAGATGCAGTAAATTTTTTATGTTATACAAGTTTTTTCTAATATTTCTTTGCACTTTTCACAAAATTACAATTATAACTGACATATCATCATAAAAGATAAGAACTAAAACCAACAGTAACCCTTGGGCATATTTGCGAGCAAAACCAGCCTAAAAGTTGCCGTTAGTGATTTTACATTATTGAAGTAATGGAACCTCTTTCCTGCCTGACTTCTCCAAATCTATGGCGTATAATACTGATACTCACCATTCCAAACCTGTTACAAATTGTTACTCATATGAGGGCATCTATCCATTAAGGGTTAAATATATTGAGTTATGCTTTTTATTCCTTTTGCCTTTGTTATACTGTCCAGTCAGCAGTTTTCTCTATCTTCAATTTTCTCTCTCTCTTTCCAGTCTATACAGAGTATAAATTTTGTCCATCTCAGTAGTACATAGCATCACATCCTGTTCCCATTTTTATACCTTCTTTTCCTTGCACTCTGTATTGGTTTCAACTGTTAAATCTAATGGGATGGGCAACATGATACATATTATGCACTTTTTCCACCCACACCTGAATATTTAAAAAAATGGAAAGAAAAACAAAACAAGTAAACAAAACATATCACTTATCTGAAGACAAGAGTATGTGTAGGATTATCATACAGTAGTAGCCAAACACTGGATCCAGTCAGCCAACACTCCTTTTTAAGTACCTACCAATTATTTGACATATATAGTTTTTATGGATTGGGTAAAGTCTGATTTCCCTCTGTAAACCCGCAACTCCTACAAGTAAAACTAATGATTGTGCCAAGTCGATGCTAAGATCAGCTAGAAACTAAGGTAACTGCAGAGAGATTTTGGCACTGTGGGCCAAAGTCACCACTGGAGCCATGGTATAAGTGAACAACAGAGGAGCCATACACTGACCAAAGCACAGAATGCAAATCTGAAGACTTTTCCCAAACCCACCAAGCTCACAAAACATACCAAATACCTCTTCTTGATGAGAGGTGGGTTGGAATGTGGAAGTATGCAACCTTTACATCCAGGATGGCCATGAAATTCCCCTCATACATTGTCATCCTTACCAAGTCATAACATCTCCAACTGGAATGAAGTCAACTTATTGAAAGAAGAGCTAATGAACTACTATAACTGGGCTTGTATGGCTATTTGCAAATCAGAGTAAACATTAAAATGTTCAATAGAAAGAGACTGCATTCGTAGAACTTTACTTCACTCTCCTTAACTGGCAACTGGAGGTGAAAGACCAGGTAGTGGAGAGGGAGACACCAACTTCTGATGCTTATAGCAACCAATAAAAGGAATATGGAGAAAATAGCCAGTCTGAGAGTCAGTGCACACATAGCGATCAACATGAATGTTGGAGCTAGGTGCTGCGCTGGTTGGCACCGAATGAGAGGAAAGCATCATCCATCTCCCATGGAATCCAGAAGCAGGAGACTCAAGATAATCAATGGATGTGTTGTGCAGTGAATGATATTGGTAAGATCTATCCTGAACAAAAGAAAAAAAAATCAATCAAATGACCTGTAACAGCACATCCCAAACTTCAGTTGAAAAGGGAACTCCTGCCCACAATACAAATGCAAGTAATGAAGATGCTTTTCCAGAGATCATATAAACAAGTTATAAAACCTATCCATGCAGACCCTGTCAGGTCCTTTGAGGATTGGTATGAAAGCTTGTCACAGGTCAAAAACTGACCATGGAAGTACATACATAAAACATTCACTAGCCCACATCTACTAAAGCAAAAATCACCAGTATAAAATAAAAGGCAAAGTGAAAATTGGTATGAAAAAATGTACAAACTTTACATACAAAAAATATGAGAAATTACAAGTTAACAATTTTACTGGTTAATATGTAACAAATATTACAATCTGCCCAGCCTAACAAATACAAAATAATACTAAATGAGCTGAGGAAACTATATTATAGGGAAATTACATAAAAAAAAATTGATTAACCCTTAATGGATAGATACCCTCATATGAGTAACAATAACAGGTTTTGGGTGGTGGACAGATTACTCCCGGTGAATATCAATATCAAGCGCCATTGATTTGGAGAAATCGGGCGGGAAAGAGATCCCATTACTTCAACAGCCCATAAATTTATTAATGGCATCTTTTAGACTGGCCCAGCTTGCTAATTTTAGGCATCTTATGAGTTAGTTGTGTATTTGACTTCAAGGGAGACTGTACTGCCTCTCTCTCATGAGTTAGTTGTGTACTTAACTTCAAGAGAGAATGTACTCTCTTTTTATATATTTGCTCATAAATATACTCAGGGGTTGCTGTTGGTTTTAGTGCTTTCTTTTATGATTTTAGTTCTTATCTGTTATGATGTTGTGTGAGGTGTAATCATAATCTAACAAAATAAAAATGAGAATTTTTTTTATTAATTTTTATTTTTCTTAACTTACAAGTTAAGTATATCTTAAGTTTTACCAGACCAATGAGCTGATTAACAGCTCTCGTAGGGCTAGCCTCAAGGATTAGATATCTTTATGTGGCTAAGAACCAATTGTTATTTAGCAACGGGACCTACAGCTTATTGTGAGATCTGAACCACATCGAGAAATGAATTTCACAGCTGGCAAACCTGAGGTCTTAACAGTAGGATAAATCTTCTGGCGCCAGCTGGAAACTGGTTAAAAACAATAAAAAATTGTAAATGCAAGGAATCTGTAGTATCTGGCATCTGATTCGTAGTTGAGGTGTAAGTGAGTCAGAGACTGCATCATTCTTACTTCCAATACAGGATGAAACAAAAGAGGGGTGGCTATAGGTGGGCAATCAAAAATAAATTATAAAAAAAATTTATTTGTTCATAAGCAGAACAAACCTTCAGTCTTAACAGTAAGGTAGACTCACTAGGAGGGAGGTATGAGAATCCTGAACTGAATGGAAGTTCGGCACACGTGATCATTCTTCTTAGAAATAAGAATTCTAAAAAAAGAGAACTTAAGCCTTTGAGATGTTAGATATGTGGATATCTAACACTCAATCAACTGGGATTAAATACAATGAAACATATCCAGATTCATTGCATATATGGAAGACAAAAAGAACATACTTGTTCAAGCAACAAACCATGTTAGCCACAAGAAACAGATTTGTCATCACTCCTCACTCCCCTTGCTGGAGAGAGGAGTTGAAGCTACTGAAAAGCATATTTGTACTTGTAGTATGTGTATTATACATTTAATGTGTCTACTCTGCAAACTGCCTGTGGGTATGAAGAAAGGGGTAAAGGGAAAGAAAAGAGACCAGTCATCTCACTCATTCCTTACTCCACACAATCATCTAAGGCAAGATACAAACTGTCCTGCAAGGGGCACTGGATGAGTTACACTTGTTGAGCAGCCACCAATGGATCCAATAAAAAAAAAAAAAAAAAAAAAAAAAAAAAAAAAAAAAAAAGTGTCTAAGGCTCTACAGGCAATATCCTTCAGGTAGAAGTGAAAGTGGTCTGACAGTCAGGAACCAGCATTCAAAATCCTATGAACAGATAAGTTCTAAAATGCCAGGGTAGAACCTACTCCTCTGGTGTCATGCACTTCTGCATGTACCGAATTGGTGACAAAACTTGACGATGGGGAGTAGGCTTGCCTAATCACTTTATGTAGTTAAATGAAAAAGTATTCTAAGACACCTCTTTCTTGACCTGGCTTGTGTTAACATAAATTCTACGACACCTAAGCTCTAGGTGACGAGTACTTCAGGTAACAACACTGCTTTGACGGGTGAAAGCAGACACCCTCAAAGGTTGCTGATAAGCTCCACAGCATAAGGAAAGGAAAAGATGGCAAATCTGTCATTGTAATCTGTGGAAATCTGGGTCTTAGCCACGAAATCTGGGGCAAATTCAACAGCTACTGACCCCAACACCTTGTGATTTTATGTCATAAGTCTGCCCATGGAGCTCTCCAACTACAAGGAAGCCAAGGTCAGAAGGACAGTTTCTCGTAAAATGAATGATGCATGGGCTCAAAGGAGCTTGAGTGAGACTACTTAGTATCAGAGTAAGGACCCAAGTAGGAGGTCTGAGTTTCCTGTGTGAACAAGAAAGCTCAAAGCTCTTGAACCACACAGAGAATTCCCAGGCCGAAGTGATGTCCACATCCTTCAGATGAACTAATCACAGGTCAGCCCTGTAAGCCCCTTGCTAGTCAAGCCCTTCGATGACACCAATCACAGAAGCAGATGGCTTATCTTGTATACGGCTGACAAAGATACTCTGAGGTAGCCATACATCTGAGTCTCTGCTTCGCACAAAAGATCTCTTGCTTGAAAGCAATACTGGACAAACTCCAGACATGAAGAGATAAAGATCATACTGATTGGTGGTATCTCTTGTGCTAAGGTGGAACCTCTCTTGGCCACTCAGGTTGGGGCCACAAGGAGCTACTAGGGTCATCCTAAGACTTGAACCCATTACTCTGTTCAGGACATGCTGGAACAGGCAGAATGGAGGAAATATGTAACCTCATAGGTAGATCCCAACATGCAGATGGGAATGCTCTACCCCAGCGAAGAGTGAAGAGGTCTAACATGGGTCTTCTCTAAGTGGACAGAGGAGACAATAAGATAAACCAAGGGGATACGTTTTAAATATCCAACTGTCTACTTGTGCACTACCAAAGGAACTGCACTGAAGATAGAGATGTCTTCGCATTGCCAAAGGAATTTGTATTTCCAACAGACGAGACGTCATATGAGGTGATCCCCTATGATGACAAAGTTCAGTATGCTACTCATCAGAGATGTCCTATGATGATTTATTATAGAAAACATGTATAACTTTGTACAATTTATGACTCTTGTAAAAGAGGCCCCCACAAGGGGTTGTAAATTGTCATTTTCAACTTCTCATGGAGGGTAAGGAAAACTTTTTATGATTTTTTTTCTTACACCACATGCATTTGCATATCTTCCTCTTTCCATTTATGTGTTTTTTCCTAGATTGGCATACCTCAAAGACTGCCTGGTTTGGGGTGCTGCATAGGTTATTTTTTTAGTGCGGCTCTTGAGAGTTGGGATAGACTATACTAATCACAGTAATCCTACAATCAAGGAGGCACACATTACTCTTAATCACAGTAACATAAAAAACAAAGAATGTTGTAAACTCTAGAACCTCAAAAGTTCAAGTGAAGATGTAATGCATTACTTACCTAAAGTAATTCTCCTATTATTTCATAAATTACTTATATCTTTATCTATATTTACAGTATTAACCCTCTAACACCGATTGGACGTATTAAATGTCGACACAAATTGTCTGTCGGGTGCCGATTGGACATATTAAATGTCGATAAAAAAAGTTTTTTTAAAAATTCGCAGAAAAATACTTATAAGCCTACCAGGCGAAAACTTTTGAATCACGCGCCTTGGGGGATGCTGGGAGCTCACGGATCAAGGCGTTGTTTTGTTTACAATCGTTACGCAGGCGCGCAAGCACGAATTTCTTTCTTATCGCACTAAAAAGTATCTGTGACACATCTCAGAAATTATTTCGTCACTTTGACATAATTTTTGCACAATTTTAAATCAGCCGTTACATAGAGTATTATATATAAAAATGTGCACAATTTCATGTAGAATACAACAAAAAAATATTCATGATTGCAGCTTTTATCAGTTTTTAAATATTTTCATATAAATAACGATAAGTGCCAAAATTTCAACCTTCGGTCAACTTTGACTCTACTGAAATAGTCGAAAAACGCAATTGTAAGCTAAAACTCTTATATTCTAGTAATATTCAATCGTTTACCTTCATTTTGCAACAAATTGGACGTCTCTAGCACAATATCTCGATTTATGGTGAATTTATGAAAAAACTTTTTCCTTATGTCCGCGCGGTAACTCTTCCCATAAATTTTTTCGTGCGATTGTTGTAATGTTTGCACCATTTTAAATTAGCCGTTACATAAAGTTTTAGGTATGGAAATGTGTGCAATTTCATGCACAATACAACTAAAAACAACCCATGGTTGTAGCTTTTTTCAGTTTTGAAATATTTTCATATAAATAACGATAAGTGCCAAAATTTCAACCTTTGGTCAAATTTGACTCTACCGAAATGGTAGAAAAACGCAATTTTAAGCTAAAACTCTTATATTCTAGTAATATTCAATCATTTACCTTCATTTTGCAACAAATTGGAAGTCTCTAGCACAATATTTCGATTTATGGTGAATTTATGAAAAAAAAAAAAAAAAATTTTCCTTATGTCTGCACGGTAACTCTTCCGAAAAAAATCAGAAATTTTTTCGTGCTATTGTCGTAGTGTTTGCACCATTTTAAATTAGCCGTTACATAATGTTTTATATATGAAAATGTGCGCAATTTCATTAGAATACAACAATAAAAGATTGAAGGTTGTAGCTTTTCTCATTTTCGAAATATTTGCATATAAATCACGATAAATAGAAAAAAACCACGTTCGGTCAACTTTGACTCTACCAAAATAGTCGAAAAATGCAATTGTAAGCTAAACCTCTTACAGTTTAGTAATATTCAGTCATTTATCTTCAATTTGAAACCAATTCGAAGTCTCTAGCACAATATTTAGATTTATGGTGAATTTTTAAAAAACTTTCCTTCCCTCCTCGCACGGATTCTCCGCCGCAAATCTCCGAAATGCGTACGTCGCATTCTCGTAATATTTGCTCAGTTTCATAGTAGGTGTTTCATACAGTTTTATATATGAAAATGTGTGCAATTTCATGTAGAATACAACAAAAAGTAATTGAAGGTTGTAGCTTTTCTCATTTTCGAAATATTTGCATATAAAAAAATATATAAAAAAATTCAACATTCGGTCAACTTTAACCCGTCCGAATGATCAAAAACTGCAATTGTAAGCTAATACTCTTACAATATAGTAATATTCAATCATTTATCTTCATTTTGAAACAAATTGGAAGTGTCTAGAACAATATTTAGATTTATAGTGAATTTTTGAAAAAAACATTTTTTTATGTCCGCGCGTTACGAATTCATGCATCATTTTGTGATAATATTTTCTCTGTGTTGCTTTGATCGTTTTACAATGTGTTATATACCAAAATTATTGCAATTTAGTGTACAATACAATGAAAAAAAATTAACTCGTTAGCTTTCAACGTTTTGCTCACAGCGCGATTTGAATACAATTATATATGAAATTTTGTTTTCGCTCTATCATATATTGCATTATTTTTATATGATAATGATATTTTTTTTCATTTCTGATTGTTGCATACTGAACTTCAGGCAATGACAAAATAAGGAGCCAAAAATGAACTCTTAATCTTGAAAACTAAGCGCGTTGTGATTTTTTGAAAAAAATATTTTTTCCGCTTCAGCGCTCACTCCGAGACCCCCTCGGCATACGGGAGACGATTTTTATTATAACACTTCGGCGTAAGAGGGTTAATTTGTTAACTCATCTTTTTTCAATAATTGATCTCTTCTTTCTGTATTTCCTATTACATTCTATTACTACTTCTAAATGAACACCATATGCTTTGGAAGCTTGAATTTCAAGTCAACGGCCGCTGCGAACTTGTTCCATATGAACAGAGTTCATCTGAATAGTAATAAAAATAATAGTAATAATGGGAAATAAGAGGGATCACAGTAAATGGGAACGTACTCCTCAATGCCAACTATCAAATACTCATCAGCTAGGTGTGTTGACTACTGAAAACTGCATCTCCCATAAAAAAGAGGCATGAAGACAACACCAAGAGAATGATGGCAACCGCAAAGTTATTTTATTAGATCATAAAAACCAGAAGGTCCAGATGAAGCATTTTGTTAAGACTACCTTCTTCTATCTAACAGATGAAAAGGCTGTTGGTTCTGCAAATATGACTATAATATTTGACATATATGTACATATGTGATAAATGGGGTTATCATAAAAGTTAACTATCCAATTTAAAAAATTTTCTGAACTTGTATCTGGTCAAAAAAAAAATTTCCTGTATGTGTTACTTGGCACAACTGCATTCTGAGAAAAAATTTAAATTACATATTCCACGATGAGAAAAAAAAATTACATAAATCATACTTACAAGGTAGTCTTCAGGTTGAATCCTAAAGAGATCTCTAAAATGTCTAAACGCTATAGGGGCATACACCTTGAATCTGTAAAAGAATATGATTCATTACTTGAGTTATAAAATATTCATTACCATTAGCTTATTAATAAAAATGATTCCTTTCAAAAAGAAAGCTATCTTGGGAAATAATTTTTTTTCCTGTAACTTCACACATACATGTGTGTTACTACCATCTTGACTACCATTGCTCATGATGTTTAACAGGAAAGCAAAATTGTATGACCACCAAGGTTCATAACTCCACTGTAAACATTAAGCCAAATCAGTCTGGAAATGTAACTTGTTTACAAAGTTATGAATATTTAAGAAGAATTATATTATGGAAAAACCTTTTACCCCATACTTCCTTGAAGTGGTGTAGCTACATAATTATAGTAACTAAGTTACAAGCCTACCTATGATCCCTCAGTTCACAGTATACAAACAAGGCTATCATTTTTGCTGCAATTGATCTAGAATAGTCTTTTTCAAAACAGTTTACCTAATTAAGCTTCAGTGACAATCAGTGGCCTACAAGATTGCACTCTCAGTTCACCAAGAAAATAAATTTGCAACTAAAATCTTATAAATGTTTCCACCAGAAACTAATATGACAGAATATTTTTCCAAGTATAAACCTTATTTTCTATCACATGACATTTCCTCTGAGGCAAAGCCTTCTTAGATGATCCATGGGTTTGCATCTGGAATGTAATTACACACAGATAATCAAAATATTATCGCAGAACGAACAAACCAGAATGCCAAGGTATAGAAAGACCATCAAGTGCAAATAAAACCTCCTCCTGTGCTAGAAAAGGCAGTGCACATCTTGCTTGAAGGTGGTTTGAGAGATAACTGGCGACTCACGGCCACTAGGGAACAATAACTCCCTTAAGGGAACCCACATACTTGTACACCCAAAGAAACATCTGGGCAGCCTCCATTCATAACAGATCTGATCAGATGGACATCTCATAAACAAGTGAACAAGATCACAAGAAGATATAGGAGAGAATGGGATAACAGCTTCCCTTCCTCCAAAGTAGTTTTCAGCTAGTTATTCATTTCTTTTGGATGCATATACTACAACCATTTATCCCATTACTGACTATGCTCACATTGCATAAAGATACAAAAACAAAGATGGAAACATTTAATCATTAACCATACAAACCTTGCCATCATCATAAGCCCTCAAGAATTCTTGCCCTTATTTCACTACTACTAGAGCAGAGAAACCTATTCACATTTAAATGAGGTAGCAAAAGGAACAATGACTGATGACACATGAGTAAGATGTAGGAATGAATCTGAGTTGCGCACAATTCAGTATCAACACAACCTAATACTTCTTTAAAACTAGAGGAGGGCTGAAGCCATCAGCTTTTCTTTTACTGGGTCATCATTTTTCATTTCTGAGGTACCAGCAGTAACAGACCTGTCTGCAGAAATTACTTTCCTGAAGAGTAAATTGTAAAATGACACTTTGGGGTGTTCAGGAGTGCTGTGGCGTTTATATTTATTTCAAGGAACATAAATGCTTTATTTTTGGGTATGATATATTTACCCATGTCATGTTAAATTTTACCATTATACTCTGCCCATGGTTGTGAATAACTGCTTCAAAAATTATCTTTTACAGGTAACGTTCATAGGCCCACAGATGAAGTTCAAGCCAAGAGGTTACCCTATACAGACCACAGAAATATCTAAAGACACCTCTCAAGCTAATCTGGGGCTCCCAACTTCAAAAAATTGGAAATGACCACCAGTAGATTACAGGCTTTGAAACAAAAGCTTTCATAATCTTAGTACCACTGGAACAGCTCAAAGAATTGAAGCTTTGTACTCTCTGAAAACCTCAAAGTAACTGACCATGTAAATAAAGGATGATCAACAAGCCAAATCCTTTGGTATGTATGTGTGTGTGCGTATGTGTGTGTGTGTGTATGACCAGGTGTTTGACTTACAAATGCTACAAGGAAGTAACATTTTTCGTCTTTAGTACTTTTCTAATAAACTTGGATTTCTGATTTAAATCTACTATTAAATATATCCAAATAACACTCTGAAAAATTGGATATTGAAGTCAAGGTGTCTTGGATTAATTTAAATGAAATTCCAATGAAAAATTAGTCCATTAACCTCTTCATTACCGAAAGTTTGTTTGGAGGTAGGCGGGTACCACCATTCAAGTCTACTACACCGCCCCGGGTGCATAAAGGTGGTACGTAAGTACCACCAAAACTCCTCTTTTCAGATAGGGACTTCCAATCATTCTGTAATTTCGGTTTGAAGATTTTGTGGAGCAAAATAAACAGTATGACACGGATGCCAGACGTATGATGAACCCCAAAAAATATTTATTACTGCTTATAGTAGTGTGTAGGTGACAGATGAACTGCGTCTCAACAAAAAATCACAAACCAGACAAGCGTAAACATGTAATAACTTACCCAAGTATAAAACCAGTTGCATCATCATTTACTGTATTTATTTATTTATTCACTTATTACATTTTAAAACAATAAAAGATATGATTCTGAACACCAGATAAATGAAGGTAAAAATAAAGCTTATAGTAACTTTATATATAAAAAACCAAACCAGAGAAAAAGCGAAAAGCGATTTTTTCTGAGGACAAGAAACTTGAAAAATTAGTTTTTAGATACCCCTAAAAAGTTGTTTTCGATGAAACTATCTTAGAAACGTAGAAACGACCATAGACCATTTTTGTTTTTGAGATGATATACTAATAAAATTTGCGATTTCCATATTTATTGGCGGGGCTTTCGCTTTAGTTGTTGCTCCTTTTTTTGTTATTACGTGCTTATTTACTGTTCTATTTTGACAATACTTTATGTGCATGTTTCAGGTGGATATACCAACATTCTGTAAGACTGAATTTTTATTCAAGACTGTAGTTTTCTCACTGACCACCAGTGTCCCTTGTACAAGGGACACCGAGTTTCACATTTTTTTTGTTTTTTCATAAAAGAAATCATTTATTTTCCCCTGTAGGATGATAAAACTCACAGAGAATATGCGTTATTATAGTGCTAATAATACCTGATAATTCATTAGGCCTGTCTTGATTAGTGTATTTTTGGCAAATATTTTTACGATCGGCACCCCTCCAAACTGGAGTCACTACCGAGAGATTCAGTTCAACAGCGAACGCAATGTTAACATTCTGCTCACCCACCCGGTAAAGAAGGGGTTAAAACAGACTATAGTATAGTATTTTCTTCCTCCTAGTAAAATATGTAACCACTCACCTGAATTCAGAAAACTGATGTGCCGGTGTTGATTGAGAACCAACACTGGGGAAAAATATTGTTTCTACTAAATAAAAGTCTTGAATTAAAAGATCCAGCTCTGGTTTACTCGCTAAGCTTCCCACTGCTTGTTGAATACCGAGCTGAATAGACTGCATCAACTGGGAAGTACCAATCTGTAAATTGAAATGCAAAAATGTATACATGTAAATGCCTTGCTGTTATTGTATTTGTCCATATTATCACACATACACACATTATAAATACTACAGTATGTGTGTGTGTGGGGGGGGGTGTTCAGTCAATAACTGTTCAACAAAGGTGTTCAGTCAATAACTGTTCAACAACTCTGGATGAAAGATACACAGCATAACTTTATATTCAAGTTAATTCAAACAAAATAATTCCTACATTCCGTTAAATATGAAGTGATACGTAATAAACTAAATTCCTGAAATTGAAACAAAACAAAAAGTTAATTGATATTGGGTAAAAAAGATTGATTCACAGAAGAGTTCCATTTTTTCAAGACAAATCCAAATCACTTCCTAGTCCCACGGACCTTTGTAAATACATTTACAAATGTGAATATTCAATAGATTAAAAAATAAATGAAAATATCGATTTTTTAAAACATTTTCTCTGCAATTACCTTCTTGTACGTGACGACCCCTCCTTCGCCCACTCTCCTGTGTCCGATCTTTTTCTCTTTATCACGGAATGTGTCATTTCGGGAGGCCCCCGGGGTCCGCGGCGTTTGGGCTGCACTCATCGTGGAGTTTTGAATGCCACCGTCTGCGCCCGCGTTCTGCGCCGCTGCAATCTGAATACAATTTGTACAGAGTATACAAATTCAGGCCTATGAGGTCCTTCATCACTGAAAGAAAAATTGAAAGTATTAAGGTTTGAAAGTTGTAACAGGAGCAAACTCCGTTAAAACTGTCCCCATGATATAATTTTTTTAAGGTAGTTGTGGAAAGTAAGATAGAAGAAAGAATATGAATGGAGATACAGTAAAAGAAAAGAAAGAGGTTGCAGCTAGGGGCCTGAAGGGATGCTGCAAAGACCCATAAGTAATGCCTACATGCACTGCACGTGAATGTACCAAGCATTAAAATTTTTTTTTTTTTTTTCTCCCAGAACACCACATCAACACCACTTCTTGATTCAGTGTTTTATGTATATGTTACGGCCATTTTGCAAAATTGGTCATTTTACAAAATTGCTGGCCCATTAGCAAACGGACCAAATTCGAGGTCATTTTGCAAAATGACCTAAATTTCTCAACATTTTTGCAAAACAACCAAGATTTTGGTCAGTTTACAAAATAAGTAGTATTATTGTTGGTCCGTTCACAAAATCTCCACACAGCAAGCAGCCAGATGGGAAAAAAGCTTGTCATTCACTTCTGCAAATCATCCTTTATAACACTGTTTCATTTACTGGTTCATTTACTCATTTCCCACTATGGGTAATTGTACTGTATAATTGTTGATCATTCACTTATTATCCCCCCCCCCCCCGCCCCCCCCCTCTCTCTCTCTCCACAAAACAGTAATGGGAGCTGACTGGTGACACTGTTGTCAGTAGGGCACCTGCTGAAAGCCGGAGAAGATGACCAACTTCTGTAAATCATCTCTTATAATATTTGGCGTTTATTTACAAGTTTCCCACTACAGGTAAATTGTACTGTATAATTGTTGATCATTCACTTATTATCTCCCCCCCTTTTCCCCCCTCCCCCCCCCTCCCCCCCCCTCTCTCTCTCCACAATAGTAATGGGAGCTGACTGTTGACACTGTTGTCAGTAAGGCACTGCTGAAAGCCAGAGAGACGCCAACGTAGTAACTTTGTGTGCATTCAACTATTACTTGCTAAAACTTTATACGTTGTGGATTATTTGAAAAGTTGTATTTCTGAAATGAATAAAATTAGTTATGTTCACTATGTTTTATCATTCCCTCGCCTTTTTT
>NC_061107.1:84671844-84686844 GCF_015104395.2 Macrobrachium nipponense | reverse complement strand
AAAGTGGTGACAGAGGAGGAGGAGGACAAACGGCAGAAAATTTTTTACGTAGTACGTACACTTAACTTAACAAAACACATTAAAAATGTCAGGAAACATAAACTTAACTTTACAAAACACGTTAACAAATCCGTAACACTTAAACTTTAAAAAAACCTTAAAATAAAATTTCTTGTCTTTTTTTGGTGCCAGTCCGTTTACGGAATTTTTCGAACCACTCATGAAAAGCCTTGAAGTCTGGGGTTGCCGTCGATGTCCCCTCTCCTCCGTCGTCTTCGGCTTGGGCAATCAAATCGCTGAAAATAGTGCTGGCCTTCTGGCAGATTGCCGTCTCAGTTATCATATCGCCAGCAATTTCTTTGTCTTCAATCCATAGAAGAAGCAGCCTCTCCATTTAATCATGCACATGGCTCCTCTTGTTGGACAAAATAGTCACGCCCTTGGAAGGTGTAGTTGCTTTGATGGCTTCCTTCTGCTTAAGGATGGTGCCTATCGTCAACGGATTTCGGCCGTATTCCTTAACGATCACACTCAACCGCATGCCAGCTTCATACTTTTTTATTATCTCCATTTTTGTCTGCATAGAAAGCATTCTCTTCTTTCCGTGAACTTCAGCAACTTTCCTGGGACCCATGACTATACTGTACATAATTAAGTTATGTAGTATACTAATTAAGTCCTCACACAACACGATAAAGTAGTACAACGAAACCACTAACACGAATTTACGTTAACAAACGAAATCGTATATGTGAACGAACGAATTCCGCGTGCGTACGGTAACGCTGGTGAGAAGCAATGGCCGAAGAAGAATGCCTTTACGTAGAGCATGATGGGAGAGATGCTGACCAATAGGAGAGCAGGATCTTATGGCGGTGGCTAGCATCAGGAACCAATGGGAGAGCAGGAGGATGGTGGCGAGTCTACTCAGTTGGCGGTGCGCGAGTTTTAAAATTGTTATCAGTGGTCCGGGCGAATCTCGGACTTTACAGCAACAACCTTTCGTATCTTGAACAATTTTCGTATATAGAACCAAAAAAATCTTTGTATTTGCTTTCATATCTTGAGTTTTTCGTAAGTTGAGCCTTTCGTATCTCGAAGTACCACACTCTCTCTCTCTCTCTCTCTCTCTCTCTCTCTCTCTCTCTCTCTCTCTCTATATATATATATATATATATATATATATATATATATATATATATATATATGTATATATATGTATATATGTATATATATATATATATATATATATATATATATATATATATATATATACCACACACACACACACACACAGTGAACCCCCGTATCGTGGAATTTGGATTCGCTGACTTGCATATTCACGGATTTTTCTCTGGAACATATACCCTTATCATTCGTGGAAAATTCTCATAATCGCTGTATTTTTCTAAGAGGAATATCCACAAATTCCTGGTTTTTCTTATCAATGTCATCATAAAATGCAGTTTTAGTGATGAAACTATAAAAAAAAAGGTATAAACATTTTTAGTGGGTTTGTCTTGAGTTTCAACTAACAAAATAGGCAGTTTTAAAGCGTTTTTATGGGTTTCACTATTCGCAGGTTCAAGGTATTCATGCAAGGGGGGGGGGGGAGACACTGTGTGTGTATGTATGTATATATATGTATGTATACATACATACATATATATATATATATATATATATATATATATATATATATATATATATGTGTGTGTGTGTGTGTATATACATACATACATAACACACACTGCATGCACACGCACACGCACACACATTATATATATTAGCCCACTCCATTGGCTAGTGCCTAGTGGCAGGCAGGCAACGGTAGGCGGCATTACGGTCATGCAACTTCACCACTCTTATCAAAACTACATAAAATTTCTTTTTAAATGCCACCATATATGTTTAATAAACATGGTATTCAACATAAATTTATGTTGAAATATTTGAATTCCAATTCATATTGGTTGAATCATAATAGGGATCTATCATAATCATGGATAAAAAATAAATTTAGATATCTATTATCATTTATTTATGGAACATCTTAAAAAATCATATGTACACAAGATCAACAGTAAGAATATACAAATACATAAAAAATATATTCAACATCCTGACAAAATTTAAATATTCTGTGAATGTTATTAAAACAAGACAATATCAATAAAGCAAATACAAATAAAATTCGACTAAATATATGGCCGGATATTCTGATCAAAATGGCACCCAGCTAAAAACCATCCCCTATAATATCTGCATATATGATCCAATTTTGTTTGAACCGTAATACTTATCATCGTTATTTTTCCTCGTGAAACGTTCTATCAGAATAATGTTTTAGTTTTTCTCAACAACTAATATTAAAGAAGTTAGCTTGGTTGAATATCCGGCTGGATTTTCGGAACAAAACAAAAACCTGGGCAAAAACCATCCTCTAATATCATTGTTATTTTTCATCGTATTAGAAATGTAAGAGCATATTTGGAATCCTTGTGAAAAGTTCTATCACAAATATGCTTTCGTTTTTCTCTACGAATAATAATATAGAAGTTAGCATGGCCGGACATCCCGCCCGATATCCAGATCAAAATGCCACCCGGCTGAAAATCATCCCCTATCAAATCTACATGTATGGTTCGACTTTGGTTCAATTCTGTCCTTAAGTGTCGCCATCTATAACGAACATACACACACATACATATAAACATACATACATAGCCTGACTGTCAGTTGTACAAATGAGAGAGAGAGAGAGAGAGAGAGAGATTTCGAGTCTATGGACTCTGTAGTGGGCTTGTTCTATACGAAAAGAGTTCATCTTCTTCTTCTTAATAATAACAATAAGATTGAAAAAGAAATCCACAAAATCACTCTGTAACTTGTTTACTTCTAAGTATTTACATTTAGTTTTACTACACACTCGAGTACTTTCAGGCCCTATCTGTGGCCCATTTTCAAGAGATGTTTGGGATGTTAGCCTGGGTCAAGGCCCAGCAGTCTTCTGGAACTTCTTCTCGTTGAGCTGTCATTTATGTGATGGCTGTTCTGGTTTTCTTGAGAGTTGCCAATCCCCTCTTGTCGCTCTGATATCCTGAGCTGATGGTCAATGGGATTAATCCTTGAGGCAAGGGTGTGGTCACCAAAAGTCTGTTGGGCAGGAAACCTAATCTCCAGGTCAGCAGGGTCAATCTTAGCATCTTTTAATATCAAAGCTCGGCTTATGGGATCTTCAGAGGTAAAACCTTTGTTTCCTTCTATTACTTTAATCTCTCTGATGAGTGCACCTTCTACTACCCTCCTGTGACTAATTTTGTTGCTTTTGTATATAAGAATACTGTTTTTTAATCCATCCTATGGTCATTTTCCCAACAATGCCTAGCTATAGCACTCCCCTGAGAGTTAAATTGTACTGCCCTTCTATGTTCTTGCATTCTGAATAGTCCTTATTCCCCTTCCAGATTCCCCCACATATCTGTCTCCACAATTGTTGCAATTGATTATGTATACCCCGCTACATCATCTGTATTTTTGTCTTCTCCTTCCAATTTATTTTTACATACTTTGTTTTTTACGGTAATAATAATAATAATAATAAGTAATAATATAAATAAATAATAATAATAATATAATAATAATAATTGGGAAAAACTCTCTATCGCGAGAGTATATATAATGTTCTAAGAGGTTCACAATAATAAACAAAAATGTTGCGAGTTCGTGTTCAATTAAAAAAACCCTTTACAAAGCTTTCGAACCCTTCCCTGGGTTCATCTTCAGTCCAAAATAATTCTGATTTGATGATAAACCCAGGGAAGGGTTCGAAAGCTTTGTAAAGGGTTTTTTTTTAACTTATACACGAACTCGCAACATTTTTTATTAGTGTGGACCTCTCAGAATAATAATAATAAGGTAATTCTAAGCCCTCATTCCGCGGTAAAGTAGACTATGGCAGTTGACTTTTTCCTACGTTATTTTACTTACTGAACATGAATTTAAAGTAATATTTATTCGGACGACTGTAATTAACCCCCAGGAGCCAGTACTAAACACGGCGAAATACATTAGAAGCCCCAATCCCTAATGGATGTCGTATCCGCGGTTACGTTCCTTGCAGTCCGTGCGGAACTATTCTTTAGAATTGCCCTGCAAGAAACGTAACCACGAATACTACATCCACTAGGGATTGGGGCGTTCAATGTATTTCGCCGTGTTTAGTACTAGCCCCTGGGGGTTAATTACAGTCGTCCGAATAAATATTACTTTAAATTCTTGTTTAGTAAGTAAAATAACGTAGGAAAACGTCAACTACCATAGTCTACTTTACCGCGGAATGAAGGCTTAGAATTACCATAATAATAATAATAATAATAATAATAATAATAATAATAATAATAATAATAATAACAATAAATTATTATTATTATTATTATAAAAGCAGTAGGCAAGATTGCACAGGAAAATGAACTCGGCAACATCGTCTCTATTTTGAACGTTTGGCTAAAGAGCAGTGTGACAGTTTCCTGTCAAAACTTCTCGGTAAATAAGATATACGTATGTGCACACCAGACTTTAAACAGTATTTTGTATTTTTCCCAGGATACGAATCTACTATTTCATAGATGAACCACTCAGCGCAAATGCTCAGCGACATTCTGCTGAATAAAAAAATAAATAAATAAAATAATAATAATGCTAGGTCTATGAGTCACCCGTGGCTTTATAGTTTATTCGTACAGTCGGGTTGCGAATGACAACCAGGAAAGTCACATGGAACTCACTGGCTAATTGTAACACAGCTCTGCTTCTATTTAGGCCAACGTCTTGGCAATAATATCAGACATCAATTCAGAAATGAATAAAAGTCAAGGTCACGAAGGATAAAATGCAACACACAAAACGCATAAAAAACGCACACGACTCAACATACAGTACGTAAAACGGCTGTTACGTAATATATAAAACTAACAATGACGACAATGAACACACTTTCGTCACAATAAAATCAGCCTATAATGCATACAGAATGAAGTCAGAATTCATTGAAAATTGCGAGGAAATGAATGACTGTTTCTCCCAATTCTAGCACACCAGTAAATAAAATATTAAATTGCTAACACCAACTGCGCTTTCTGTGGGTATGTTGTCATAACACCCACTCTGCCTCCCTTAACCAAAGCACCGTTTTAGATACCAGGTAGTCACTCGAATGCAGTGGGCTTCTTTGTCTGACTTCAAATGAAATGGCGAGTCCATTTTAAGTGCCATATCCTCAGTGGAAAGCGAAAGTCTTCATTTTCTTCTTGTAATTCTTGATATCTTGAACCCTACTGACAAAGTGGGACTTGTTGTACAATACAATTGTGTGGCTGTAAACCCAAGGCTTCTAAAACCTGTATTCTAAGTGTATACTAAGTCATAACATTCAAAGTATAGCAACTTAACGAATATACCACAATAGTCCAAACAGATTACTTATATTCAACTTTACGTTTCTGTAGTCAAACTTCCGTTGTTGTCACCCTTCTTCCGGCCTCCCCCCCCCCCCGCCCTCCCCCCCCCCCCCCCCTACAAAAAAAAAAAAAAAAAAAAAAAAAAAAAAAAAAAAAAAAAAAAAAAAAAAAAAAACAAAAAAAAAAAAAAAAAAAAAAAAAAAAAAAAAAAAAAAAAGGAAAAACCCACATTGTAGTATCTCTATCCATCGGAGTGACGTCATACGGTATGATTCTCGAAAGACAAAAATCCAAGTAACAAGGGATTTTAGACTGCTGCGTCTAGCTTGATGCATTCTTCCCCATTCGCGGGACATGGCTGGTTTCCAAAAGACCCGGTCGTTAGCCTTTAGCCTAAGTGAAAATCTTCATTATGCGGGATTTAGGGTAGCCTAGCCTAACACCCGTCTGAAAGGTTCTCTTTTGATTACCGTACAAAGTTTCTTTTTATCCTCTGCAAGTTTTCTTTTAAATTAAATAATATTTTATAAGATGTTAATTTCGATAAAGATCATTATGACTTTCGGTTGTAATCGCTAGTCATAACTCCCCATGGCTCTATCGAATCTTGAGGAATACTACACGCTGTCCGTTTAGGCTAGTAACATTATCCACGCGTTCCTTTCCTGTATTCGCAACCCTTATATTGAAAACCTTTTGTATTCATTGTAAAAGAACAAAGTAAACAGCACACACACGATGACTTATGCATGCACACGCCAGGAAACAATACCAGTGCAAACTGATTTCAATCAACGCTTGCAGATTTGGCTCATGAGGTTTGATTTCTTTCTTGTGAAATGAATATTATATTGTGAAACAGAGTTGTTATTTATTTATTTTTTTATTTATTTGTTTGTTTATTTATTTATTTATTTATTTATTTATTGAGAGAGAGGAGAGAGAGAGAGAGAGAGAGAGAGAGAGAGAGAGAGAGAAATAAACCCACAGAACACAGGAGTGTTTCCACATGGAAACCCTACTGGATGAAGGTCCAGCACAATAATACCTCTTTCAGCCCTCGTCTCTGACAACCAAAGAAAGAGTGACGAGAAAGAGTGACGAGAGAGAGAATATGAACGGGGGTACAGTAAAAGAACTGAAAGGGGCTGCAGCCTTAAGTCACCCACTGAGGTGCACCGACGCCACCTACAAGGGAATGATGATTGTAACGAGAAATTTTTCCCGCGAGGATGCATTTTACCAAGATGCAACCGAGTACGGGACCTTTCCCTGAAAAACGCGAGAGGCCATATCTTAATAACTAATTGTTATAATGTTCTTGAAAATAATCACTATATGTTTCCCACAACCAAATTGCTGTTGAGGTGCTAACCTAACCTAATAGTAATCTAACCTAGTGGCATGGCTAAAAAATAAATAAATAAATAAATAGATAAGTAGATTCATATCAACCGTGCATTTCATGTCTAGGCCCTTTCCTTGCGATGCTCCTGATTGGCTGTTGATAAGCCAATGACAGGGCTGGAAACTCATTGGCTTATCAACAGCCAATCAGGAGCGTCGTAAGGGACTGACCTAGACATCAAATGCGCGGCTGATGTGAATCTACTATAGCATACACCTCAGGATTTTGCCCTCTGGCTCCAGTCTTTACTCTCTTCAGTTATTCTCTTGCACTTCTACTCTGCATTTAAATAAACAGAATAACGTGATGATAAATCAAACGGAACAGAAGGAAAGAGACATTTTGTAAGAAATTTCTTTGCTAACACAATTCTTAGAAGGGCATCTTTATTATTATTATTTTTTTTTTTTTTTTTTTTTTGGGGGGGGGGGGGGGCTCTATCACAGTCCTCTAATTCGACTGGGCGGTATTTATAGTGTGGGGTTACGGGTTGCATCCTGCCTCCTTAGGAGTAGGTCACTCTTCTTACTTATGTGCGCCGTTTCTACGATCACACTCTTCTGCATGAGTCCTGGAGCTACTTCAGCCTCTAGTTTTTCCAGATTCCTTTTCAGGGATCTTGGGATCGTGTCTATAACTGATTCACTTAAGGTAGATTCTCGGATGAGCTTTATTCTTACGAGACGTTTGTTTGGTGGCCGCTGATTGGCTGGTACCGGGAGGTAGGCAGCTCCCAGCCAATCAGCGGCCGCCAAACTAACGTCTCGTAGGCATAGGGATCACCCAAGAATCTACCTTAAGTGAACCAGTTATAGTGTACCTATGATTATGGGTACAATTTCCACTGGCATATCCCATATCCTTCTTATTTCTATTTTCAGGTCTTGATACTTTTTCCCCTTTCTTTCTCTTCAACTCTGGTGTCCCATGGTATTGCGACATCAATGAGCGATACTTTCTTCTTGATTTCGTCAATCAACGTCACGTCTGGTCTATTTGTACGTATCACCCTATCGGTTCTGATACCATAGTCCCAGAGGATCTTTGCCTGATCGTTTTCTATCACTCCTTCAGGTTGGTGTTCGTACCACTTATTACTGCAAGGCAGCTGGTGTTTCTTGCACAGGCTCCAGTGGAGGGCTTTTGCCACTGAATCATGCCTCTTTTTGTACTGGTTCTGTGCAAGTGCTGGACATTCGCTTGATATGTGGTTTATGGTTTCATTTTTCGTATTGCACTTCCTACATATGAGAGAGATGTTATTTCCATCTATCGTTCTTTGGACATATCTGGTTCTTAGGGCCTGATCTTGTGCCGCTGTTATCATTCCTTCAGTTTCCTTCTTGAGCTCTCCCCTCAGTAGCCATTGCCACGTGTCATCGCTGGATAGTTCTTGCGTTTGTCTCATGTATTGTCCGTGCATTGGTTTGTTATGCCATTCCTCTGTTCTGCTTGTCTTTCTCCTGTCTCTGTATATTTCTGGGTCTTCGTCTACTTTTATCAGTCCTTCTTCCCATGCACTCTTTAGCCACTCGTCTTCACTGGTTTTCAGATATTGCCCCAGTGCTCTGTTCTCGATGTTGACGCAGTCCTCTATACTTAGTAGTCTTCTCCCTCCTTCCTTTCGTGTCATTATGTATAGTCTCTCCGTATTTGCTCTTGGGTGTAGTGCTGTGTAGTCATATGTTTCCTCGTTTTCTGATCTATGCTGCGAAGTTCTGCCTTCGTCCATTCCACTATTCCTGCGCTGTATCTGATTACTGGTACTGCCCATGTGTTTATGGCTTTCATCATATTTCCGGCGTTGAGTTTTGACTTGAGTATCGCCTTGAGTCTCTGCATATATTCTTTCCTGATCGTGTCCTTCACCTCTTGATGTTTTATATCCCCTCCTTCCATTATTCCCAGGTATTTGTATCCCGTCTCATCTATGTGTTTGATGTTGTTCCCACCTGGTAGCTTTGTCCCTTCAGTCCTTGTTACTTTGCCCTTTTGTATGTTGACTAAGGCACATTCTTCTATTCCAAACTCCATCCTGATGTCCCCAGATACAATCCTTAGTCTGGGTTAGGGTATCTATTTCCTTGATGCTCTTCCCATACAGTTTGATGTCGTCCATGAACATCAGATGGTTGATTCTGTTGCCTCTTTTCTTGAGTTGGTACCCTGCATCCATCTTCTGCAGTACTTTTGTCATGGGAATCATGGCTACTACGAAGAGTAGTGGGGACAGTGAGTCGCCCTGGAAGATCCCTCTCCTGGTATTAACCTCTGCTAGTCTTATTCCAGAGCTTGTAAGTATCGTAATCCAGTTGCGCATTGTATTTTTGAGGAAGCTGATGGTGTTTTCCTCTGCCCCATATATTTTCAGGCATTCTATTAGCCATGTATGTGGTACCATGTCGAATGCTTTTTTATAGTCTATCCATGCCATGCTTAGGTTGGTTTTCTTTCTCTTACTGTTCTTCATTACCATTTTGTCTATCAGGAGCTGGTCTTTTGTGCCCCTACACTTCCTTCTGCAGCCTTTCTGTTGGTGGGGGATGGTGTTTGTCTCCTCTAGGTAGTTGTATAGCCTTTCGCTGATGATACCTGTTAGTAACTTCCACATTATTGGTAGGCAGGTGATAGCCCTGTAGTTACTGGCTATATTTCCCTTACTCTGTCTTTCTGGACTAAGGATGTTCTTCCTGTGGTCATCCATTTGGGCGCATGATGATTTGTGATACAATGCTGGAGTTGTTCTGCTATTCTTGGGTGTATGGCCTTGAAGTTTTTGAGCCTGTATCCATGGACTTCATCGGGACCTGGGGCTTTCCAGTTGGGCATTTCCTTTACTTGGTGTCTGACTGTGTCTGTCGTGATGACAGTGAATCTTTGTTTTATTCTCCCTGTTTCTTCAACCTTGACTTCCTGGAGCCACGTTACATGTTTGTTGTACGATACCGGATTGCTCCATATGTTTTCCCTTGAAATTCAAGCATCCAAAAATTATAGTTTTCATTAGAAAAGAGCAATAGGCGGTAACAGGAAATACAGAAAGAAGAGACCAGTTACTACAAAAGACAAATGAACACATTAAAAGATAAAAGATAAAAATGTAACTATTAAAATAAAAGGAGAACTGTTGTAGGCAGTTATGCGTGGCACTTCCCCAATATGAAATTCTCCCCCCCCCCCTCCCCAAAAGGCCACGGCCCTACCGGGAGTTGACAGAAGACGAGTACTATTACAAGACACATCTTAATAAATCTTAATAACACCAGAAACGACTGAAAGACGAGAACTTACATCAACAGGCGGTGGCCGGTGCTTTTCCTCTTTCGTAGTTTCATCTTTAAGGTTGCCATCTGTAGGTTTGTCTTCTGTGTGCTCGCCATCTGCCGGAGATGAAAAAATAAAAGAAAACTTTAGAATAATATACGGACCAAAATCCCGGACACTCAACTCAATTCTCCTAAATTAAATAATACAGAAAAAAGTAGGTGTAAGTTATATATACACATACATATATATATATAAAGTATATATGTATATATACACACATGTATATATATATGTATATATGACCACGTTTTTCACAAATTACTGTCTTCTCACATCGGGAATGAACCCCGACCTCAAATCAAATGTGGGTACATTATATATATATATATATATATATAATATGATATATATATATATATATATATATAGAGAGAGAGAGAGAGAGAGAGAGAGAGAGAGAGAGAGAGAGAGAGAGAGAGAGAGAGAGAGAGAGAGAGAGATGATTAACACTTATTCTCAAAGATATAGTCTAGGCTACTACAACTGATTACAACTCTTTAACTTCATGTAAGGCAATCTCATCTGAAATGCAATACACTTCACAAACTGTCGCAATGTCATCTATAAAACATCTATCAAATGCAATCTTGTGTCATGTAAAACTGTATATCGTTTGTTGTTAACAAACAAACAAACAACTGTATATTGGAATGCATCTTAGTAACTACAATCCCATCTAAAACGCAAAGCAACTCAACGACTGCAATCTCTTTCAAAGCTTAAATAATCACAGTAATTATATCATCATCTGAAAATACAATAATTTTCCTAAAACAGCAAATAGACTGTTCTATTCTCAAGAGACAACGAAACGAAATTCCTAAGCTCCTCTGAAAGAATTTCATTCAGCCAAGCTCCTTGCAGCACACCATGGCCACTGGTACTGGTTACATATTCGTCAGCACTTGCAGGACGCCTTCCACATCACAATATGCAGGAAGAAGAGAAGGAATGGGAACATAAGATTTAGGCTGAGCGCTGGGACCTATTAGGTCACCCAGCACTGAAAGGAAAACTTAAAGTAGAGGAGGGTTGAAAGGTGTAGCAGGAGGAGAACCTCGCGGTTCCACTATGTAACAATTGTTAGGAGAGGGAGCAAAGACAGAATACGAACGGGAGGAGGCTAAGGAATTGGAGTTGGAAACAGAATTAAAAATTCAAGCCAAAGGCCAAGGGGTGGAATCTATAGGGTTAATCATCGCCGGAGATAACGCTGAAATCATTGTTAGGACAGGGTGGAGAGGTAGATGGAAGAAAGAGAACGTGGACGGAGGTACAATAAAAAAGGAATGAAAGGGTTCCAGCTAGGGGTCGAAAGGTCGCTGCAAAGAACCTCAAGTTAGGCCTACAGTGCACTACGTGAGGTGCACTGACGGTACTATCCCCCTACGAGGTGGGGGGGCGAGGAGGAGGAGGAGGAGGAGGATGGAGGAGGAGGAGGAGGAGGAGGAGGAGAGGAGGAGGAGGAAGGAGGAGGAGGAGGAGAGGAGGAGGAGGAGGAGGAGGAGGAGGAGGAGGAGGAGAAGGAGGAGGACAGGTGTGGAGATCATGAATGGTTACAAATAAATAAATAAATAAATAAATAAATAAATAATAATGTTCATTTGACAAAGACCCACAATTTTCATGTCACTACAAAGTCTATTACGAATATTTCCACGTAGCCAGAAGTTAGAAGGAAATAGTGTCAGAGAAAACACCAACAACAGACAAACACAGTTCACAGTAAGTGTGCCCTTGACCACCTGCGAACGATTACTAAACTCCCTTACCAGTTACCACGTGTCTCTCTACGGAGAGGTTCAGCAGTCAGGTGCCTCACGTTAAGGAAAGGCATGGCTCAATGTAGGAATCGCCATATAAAATATAAGACAAATGCCAAGCGCTGAAAAACTGTGAGGGCATTCAGAACTGGGAAAAATGTTGCAACAATAATTGTTAAGAGAGGGTGGAAAGGAAGATAGAAGAAAGCGAATATGAGCGGAGGTAGGGCACAAGAAATGAAAGGGGTTGCAGTTAGGGACAGAGGGGACGTGGTAAAGAACCTTAAGTCATGCCAACAGTGCACCTCTACCCGTCGACAGGGGATCTCAAATTATGAAATGGCACAACTATGCATAATGTAAATCGCACGTACATCAGTATTCCTATTATCTTGTACCTTATCAAAGCCACGATGATAACTGAGGACCACTTATACTTGGCTAAGAAATAATTCATCCGTGATTCCCACACATTCATTACAAAGTGCTACTGCTTCTATTCTTTTCCCCACACCATTTACAACTGTTAGGAAATGCAAGGCCACTTGCTGCATAAGTCAGTCGACTCCAAGTGCATACTGTTACGAAACGCAAGGCCATATAGGTTAGTCGACTGCAACTGCATACCGTTACGAAATGCAAGGCCATATAGGTTAGTCGACTGCAACTGCATACCGTTACGAAATGCAAGGCCACTTGATGCATAGGTTAGTCGACTGCAACTGCATACCGTTACGAAATGCAAGGCCACTTGATCCATAGGTTAGTCGACTGCAACTGCATACCGTTACGAAATGCAAGGCCACTTGATCCATAGGTTAGTCGACTGCAACTGCAAACCGTTACAAAATGCAAAGCCGTTTTCCAGATTGGTCACTCGACCCTTTTTCTGCTCCGTTGAGAAGTTCCAAAATGCATAATCTATTCAGCGCTCAGAGAGAGAGAGAGAGAGAGAGGGTGGGGGTGGGGTGGGTGGGGGGGGGGGGGCGCCCTAACCCTTAATTTGCTGCGTTGCCAATAGAGCCGGTCTTGATGTAACGCCACATATCGTACATGAAGTGATTACTGTTGACACTGTATTGATCCTGACACAGAAATAAAGATGGAGGTGATGAAAAAACACCCAACCTGGATAAGAAAATACAACGGCTAAGGAAAACATAGTTGATTATTACTACAGTATCAAACGACACAAGTAGAATAAAGATACAAGAACTGATGGATACGAAGTTTGAATTGCATACGATGTGTGTGTGTGGAGAGAGAGAGAGAGAGAGAGAGGAGAGAGAAGAGAGAGAAGAGAGAGAGAGAGAGAGAATGAATTTGAAATACACAAGATATAGACACTCACACACCCCAGAGAGACGAGAGAGAGAGAGAGATGAAAATTTGAAATACACAAGATATGAGACACTCACACACACAAGAGAGAGAGAGAGAGAGAGAGAGAGAAGAGAGAGAGAGAGAGAGAGAGAGAGAGAGAGCACAGCACACAGTTTTCAAATTACTACAATATTTCCACAGCTCAATTCACAATTTCTATAGATCTTGGCATTAATATGAGCGATCTGAAGCTAAGAATAATAAAAGACTCAAAGGGAAATACATCAACCTTGGTTAATGGCACAGCTGAAATATTCCAATTCAATTAGAGTTACAGGTTCCAAGCGCTCGCTTCCTTTTATGATTGTTGAACATACATCCCGTTCTCTCCTGTTGTGCGCTTACCTTGAAAAAAACTTGTGCGTGAGAGAGAGAGAGAGAGAGAGAGAGAGAGAGAGAGAGAGAGAGAGAGAGAGAGAGAGAGAGAGAGGCTCTAGTGCCGGTGTTGCCTAACAAAGCATTTTGACCATTGATTCATGCAGCACACGACCATACTGTCTAGCCGGTCTGTTATGCAGTTCAACATTGCACACATACACACATTCTCTCTCTCTCTCTCTCTCTCTCTCTCTCTCTCTCCCTTCTTTACTCCATAGGAGTGTCATAGAAAGAAGACCCCAATATCTACCCCTTGCCCCTAGTCCTATAGCGTCCAAAACCCCTTCCTTATCACGAGCGCCCATTCATTCTTCCTCCACCTTCGCCTCTTCCTCTTCCTCTTCCTCCTCCTCCTCCTCCTCCTCCCTTCGTCGTCACAATGTCCTGCAGGCTCTACAATCACGGCTCTACTCCCGCCGCCTCAGTAAGGGGATCGATGGTTCGACCCAAGATGGAATCGACCGACGCCACGGGCAACATGCTGATGCTAGCAGCTAGGACTTCCAAGCTAGGACTTCCCAAAACAAAGGGAATTCTCTGCTCCAGAACTCTCCTTGGGCTTCTATTATCCCATTAATTCTTGAGGCCATTATTATTACTGGGCTAACAAACCCAAAGTTATGAGTAAGTTCATAGTATTTAAAGATAAATCTGTACACAGAGCTTTCGTTAAATCGAAAAGGAGAACCGAACAGATTCTTGGAAGCTCTCTAGACAGATTTTTTGAAATTTATGTACATATACATAAATGTGGGCTTGTTTCTCCATTTTAAGAGCCATGCTACTATGAATATTTTATTATTATTATTATTATTATTATTATTATTATTATTATTATTATTATTATTATTATTATTATTATTATTATTATTATTATTATAATTATTATTATTATTTAATGATAAACCGTACGGTAGTGGCAGAAGCCCACCACAGGGGCCAGTGACTTGAAATTCAAGCTTCCAAAAGGTATGGTACTCATTAGGAAGTATGATATTCTGTTCTGCTTCCTTGTTTTTGCTTGCTTGCATGCTTGATTCCGGCTTAGACCCTAGTGCTATTTTTCTTATTCATTCATAGCATGCAATCTTCCTGGCGTTGCACAGTCAATACAGGACTGCCAGTCAACCCACCACGGGAAATTGGCAAAACCTACAATCACAAATGTTCATTCAAACGTCAAAGGAGGTGTTGAAAAAAAATCAATAACCTAAACATATTCTCTCTCTCTCTCTCTCTCTCTCTCTCTCTCTCTCTCTCTCTCTCTCTCTCTCTCTCTCTC